>NW_027142440.1:2063658-2175491 GCF_026170545.1 Melanerpes formicivorus
GAATTTGGGAAGCTTTCAAACCCACTCTGGGCATTGTTTGCCCTCCCTTCACTCCTCCCCAGTGCCTTCTATCCCCAGGAGGTCTGAGGATGTTTGTACCTCAAACACTGCAGGAAGGGAGAAGAAACTCTGACTCAATTCACTAAATCTACCTCAGTAGCCCAGATCCTTAACCCTGGAAGGTGTCTTCCCAACCCTGCAGTACAGTGCAGCTGCCCTGGTGCAGGTCTGCTCAGTCCAAGTGGCTCAGCCAGTTCCTGCTTGGCACTTCTGTTGTTGCTGATGACAACCTCAGGAGGTGCAACAAGGCCAAGGGCAAGGGTCCTGCAGCTGGGGCAGGGCAATCCCAAGCACTGATAGAGGCTGGGCAGGGACTGGCTGGAGAGCAGCCCTGGGGGAAAGGCCTTGGGGGTGCTGGGGGAGGAGAAGCTCAGCAGGAGCCAGCAGGGAGCACTTGCAGCCCAGAGAGCCAAGCAGAGCCTGGGCTGCAGCAAGAGAAGTGTGGCCAGCAGGGCCAGGGAGGGGATTCTGCCCCTCTGCTCCACTCTGCTGAGACCACAGCTGGAGCTCTGGGGCCAGTTCTGGAGCCTCTGTGCCAGGAAGGCTCTGGAGGGGCTGGAAGGTGTCCAGAGAAGGGCCAGGAGGAGGAGCAGAGGGCTGGAGCTGCTCTGCTGTGAGCACAGCCTGAGGGAGTTGGGGTTGTGCAGGCTGGAGAGGAGAAGGCTCCCAGGAGACCTCCTTGTGGCCTTCCAGGATCTGCAGGGGGCTGCAGGGAAGCTGGGGAGGGACTTTTGAGGGTGTCAGGGAGGGATAGGGGTCTGGGACAGCTCTGAGGGGGGCAGGAATCAGGCCTGGGACAGGGAGCCAGCAATGGGCACTGGCAGCCCAGAAGGCCAAGGGCAGCTCAGCTGCCAGTGCCCATTGCCAGAGGTGGAGGGAGAGGATCCTGCCCCTCTGCTCTGGGGTGTCAGGGAGGGATAGGACTGGGGGGGATGGAGCAGCACTAGAAGTGGGGAGATGGAGATTGTCTGTGAGGAAGTTGTTGCCCATGAGGGTGGTGAGAGCCTGGCACAGGTTGCCCAGGGAGGTGGTGGAAGCCTCCTGCCTGGAGGTGTTTGCAGCCAGGCTGGAGGTGGCTGTGAGCAACCTGCTGTGGTGTGAGGTGTCCCTGCCCATGGCAGGGGGTTGGAGCTGGCTGAGCCTTGAGCTCCCTTCCAGCCCTGACAGTTCTGTGATTCTTCCATGCAGCTTTGTACCTGCAGGGCTTGTGCAGGGTTAGGTTTCATGAGGTCCATTTGGGGACCACTCTGAGCTTCTCCCCAGAGTGCCACAGTGGCAGTGCTCAGCTTTGCAGCCCACTGGCTGCTGGTCCCCGCTTCCTGTGCTGTGCCTGGTGAGGGTTCTGAGAGGAGGGGAATTGTTCCTGCTCTGGCTTCCTAATCTTGTTTTCCTCAGCTGCTCACACTTTGTTTATATTTAGGAGGCCTTTCTGTGCAAAGGAGACTTTGTTTGCTGAAGGAACTCAGCCTTGTTTTGGCTGTCAGCACTAGAAGCTCCCTTTGAGGCTCAGCTAAACAATCTAATCAAATCTAAATGACCCTCCCCTTAATATCATAGACCCACAGACTGCCAGGAGTTGGAAGGGAGCTTTGGGGATCACCCATTCCAACCCCCTGCTCCAGCAGGGCACCCACAGCACAGTGCCCAGCACCACACTGCCCAGGGGGGTTTGGAAGCTCTCCACACAAGGACACTCCACAACCTCTCTGGGCAGCCTGCTCCAGGCCTCCAGCACCCTCACACCAAACAACTTTCTCCTCCCCTTCACATCCAACCTCCTGGGCTCCACTCTCTGCCCCTTGCTGCCCCTTGTGCCGTCCCTGGCCATCACTCAGCAGAGCCTGGCCCCAGGCTCTTGCCCCCCACAGCTCCTTGAGCTCTTGCTGAGCATTGCTCAGCTGCCCTCTGGGGCTGCTCTTCTGCAGGCTCTCAGCCCCAGGGCTCTCAGCCTTTGCTCCTGCCAGAGCTGCTCCAGGCCCCTCAGCAGCTCTGCAGCCTCCCCTGGACTTTCTCCAGCAGTTCTCTGTCTCTCCTCAACTGGGGAGCCCAGAAGTAGACCCAGGACTCTCCCTAGGGCAGAGTAGAGGTGGAGGACAACCTATCTCAACCTGCTGGATACACTCAGGACCCCCTTGGCCTTCTTGGCCACCAGGGCACATTGCTGTCCCATGCGGCACTTGCTGCCCAGCAGCATTCCCAGCTCCTTCTCCTTGGAGCTGCTCTCCAGCAGATCATAGAACCATAGAAGCAATAAGGTTGGAAAAGACCTCAGAGATCACCAAGTCTCTCACCCAACACCTCCTGACAGCTAACCCATGGCTCCAAGTGCCACATCCAGTCCCCTCCTGAACACCTCCAGGGATGGGGACTCTACCACCTCCCTGGGCAGCACAGCCCAACGGCCAATCTCTCTTGCTGGCAAGAACTTTCTCCTCCCCTCCAGCCTAAACCTCCCCTGGCACAGCTTGAGACTGTGTCCTCTTGTTCTGGTGCTGGCTGCCTGGCAGAAGAGCCCAACCCCCTCCTGGCTCCAACCTCCCTGCAGGGAATTGCAGAGAGCAAGAAGGTCTCCCCTGAGCCTCCTCTTCTCCAGGCTAAGCAACCCCAGCTCCCTCAGCCTCTCCTCACAGGGCTGTGCCCCAGACCCCTCCCCAGCTTTCTTGCCCTTCTCTGGACACCTTCCAGTCTCTCAATGTCCTTCTTGAGCTGAGGAGCCCAGAACTGGACACAGGACTCAAAGTGTGGCCTGAGCAGTGCTGAGCACAGGGCACAAGGACTTCCCTGCTCCTGCTGGCCACACTGCTTCCGCTGCAGGCCAGGCTGCCCTTGGCCTTCTGGGCCCCCTGGGCACACTGCTGGCTCCTGTTCAGTGGCTGAGGTCCCTTTCTGCCTGGCTGCTCTTAGCACTCTCCCAACCTCCAAGGACCTTTGGGGTGTGGGAGGGAGGTTTTGCCTTCCTTCTGGCAGGGAGCCCTGCAGGTCACTGGTGCCCTGCTTGCTTTTCAGCCTCTCCAAGCTGCAGCTGAAGCCTGGGGACCTGGACCCTCGCCTCTTCTCCCGCCTGAGGCACCTGCAGAAGCTGGATCTCTCTGACAACCTCCTGGACAAGTTCCCCAGCAGCCTGGCCCTGCCTGACCTGCGTGTCCTCAACTGCAACAACAACAGGCTGGAGGATGTCACTGCCCTCAAGCAGTTCCCCCTGCTGGAGGAGCTCACCTATGAGAACAATGTCTACCTGACAGTGAGTCACCCCACACACACACCCTGTCCCCCCTTTTCTCCCTCCTCCCCTCACCCAGGGAAGCAGAGAAGCCAGCAGCAGGGATGCCTCCTCTTCCTCCTCCTGGATCCTTCATGGAGTGATGGAGAAGGGACCATAAAGGTCATCCAGTTCCAACCCCCCACCCTGATATGGGCAGGGACAGCTCCCACCAGCACAGGTTGCTCAAGGTCTAACCCAGCCTGGCCTTGGACACTTCCAGGGAGGAGGACATCCACAACCTCCCTGGGCAACCTTAGGTTGCCCAGGGAGGAGGACATCCACAACCTCCCTGGCCTAAGGTTGCCCAGGGAGGTTGTGGATGTCCTCCTCCCTGGAGGTGGTGTGGATGTTCTCCTCCCTGGAGGTGGTGTGAATGTTCTCCTCCCTGCAGGTGTTTAAGACACCCTAAGGTTGCCCAGGGAGGTTGTGGCTCCCTGCAGGTGTTTAAGACAACCTAAGGATGTCCAGGGAGGTTGTGGATGTTCTCCTCCCTGGAGCTGTTCAAGGTGAGGTTGGATGAGGCCTTGCTGAAGTTTCCAGTGTGTCCCCACTCTAAAGAATCTCTTCCTTAGTTCACAGGCAGAAAGTTTTAGGGCAGCTTGAGCCAGGCCCCAGGGCTTTTGTGCCTCCCAAGCCAGTTTGGGCTGCTGCTTCCCAACCTGCAGAAGTGACTTCCCCTCACAGCACTCAGGTATTGAAGCCTGGGTGCCTTGAACTTTTGGTTCTCCAGGCCAGAGCTCCACTGCAGGGAGCTTACCAGGCAGAAGGGTCTTCTGCTTGTGTAAATACACAATCACAGAGTCATTTGGGTTGGTCAAGACCTTTCAGATCACCAGGTCATGAACCCAGCCCTGCCAGGTCACCACTAAACCACGGAATCAGAATTGTCAGGGTTGGAAGGGAGCTCAAGGCTCAGCCAGCTCCAACCCCCTGCCATGGGCAGGGACACCTCACACCACAGCAGGTTGCTCACAGCCACCTCCAGCCTGGCTGCAAACACCTCCAGGCAGGAGGCTTCCACCACCTCCCTGGGTAACCTGTGCCAGGCTCTCACCACCCTCATGGGGAACAACTTCTTCCTCACAGCCAATCTCTATCTCCCCACTTCTAGTTCTGCTCCATCCCCCCAGTCTTGTCCCTCCCTGACACCCTCAAAAGTCCCTCCCCAGCTTTCTTGGACCCCCCTGCAGATCCTGGAAGGCCACAATGAGGTCTCCTCAGAGCCTTCTCCTCTCCAGCCTGCACAACCCCAACTCCCTCAGGCTGTGCTCACAGCTGCTCCAGAAGGCTAAGAGGAGACCTTCTCAATGGCTGGAAATGTCTGAGGGGTGGGTGGCAGGATGAAGGGGCCAGGCTCTCTTAGTGGTGCCCAGAGCCAGGACAAGGACAACAGACACAATCTGGGACCTCAGCATGAGGAGAAACTTTGTTTGTGTCCATTGCTCCTGCTCCTAGCACAGCACTGACAAGAGCCTGGCCCCTTCCTGACACCACCCTGCAGGTGTCTGTGAAGAGAGAGCTGCAGAAGGGCAGCCCCAGAGGGGAGCTGAGCAATGCTCAGCAAGAGCTAAAGGAGTCCTGGATCCTCTTCTGGGCTCTCCAGGTCAGGAGAGGGAACTGCTGGAGAGAGTCCAGGGGAGGCTGCAGAGCTGCTGAGGGGCCTGGAGCAGCTCTGGCAGGAGCAAAGGCTGAGAGCCCTGGGGCTGAGAGCCTGCAGAAGAGCAGCCCCAGAGGGCAGCTGAGCAATGCTCAGCAAGAGCTAAAGGAGCTGTGGGGGGCAAGAGGCTGGGGCCAGACTCTGCTGAGTGGTGGCCAGGGCCAGGCCAAGGGGCAGCAAGGGGCAGAGAGTGGAGGCCAGGAGGTTGGATGTGGAGAGGAGGAGAAAGTTGTTTGGTGTGAGGGTGCTGGAGGCCTGGAGCAGGCTGCCCAGAGAGGTTGTGGAGTGTCCTTGTGTGGAGAGCTTCCAACCCCCCCTGGGCATTGTGGTGCTGGGCAAGCTGCTGTGGGTGCCCTGCTGGAGCAGGGCTTGGCCTGGGTGATCCCCAGAGGTCCCTTCCAGTGCCACTTCCCTGAGGCTGTGGGGTGAGCTCAGCCAGCTGGCAGAGTAAGAGCAGAAGTCAGGCAGGGCTGGGCTGCTCCTTTCCTCGCTGCCTGCCCTGGGCACTGGGAGCTGTTAGCAGAGGGCAGCCAGGAGCTGCTGCATTCATGCAGCAAGCAAACAGCCTTTAAATGTTTAAATGAAACCAAGAAAGAAACGTGGAAACACACAATGAGGTCTCCCTGGAGCCCTCTCCTCTCCAGCCTGCACAACCCCAACTCCCTCAGGCTGTGCTCACAGCAGAGCAGCTCCAGCCCTATTTGTGGCTTGCCTGGGGAGCTGCTGCGACCTGAACCAGCCCTGAGCCGCTGCAGCCCCTGGCTCCCTGGGGCAGGGCCTTGCTGTGTGCTGGGGCTGTAGGCTGGGAGCAGGGCGCCTGGCATCGCCCCCGGCCCAGCCCGGGCACACCGCCGCCGCCTGCTGGTGGCCGGCAGTACTGCAGGGGTGCTGCAGGGCTCTGCCTGCCCCTGCTGATCCCAGCTCCTAGGAGAGCGCTAATGAGCACAGTATCACTAACGTTGGAAGAGACCTCAAAGATCGAGTCCAACCTGTCACCACAGAGCTCATGACTAACCCATGGCACCAAGTGCCACATCCAATCCCCTCCTGAACACCTCCAGGGATGGGGACTCCACCACCTCCCTGGGCAGCACAGCCCAGTGGCTAACAACTCTCTCCGTGAAGAACTTTCTCCTCGCCTCCAGCCTAAACTTCCCCTGGCACAGCTTGAGACTGTGTCCTCTTGTTCTGGTGCTGGCTGCCTGGGAGAAGAGCCCAACCCCCACCTGGCTCCAACTTCCCTGCAGGGAGTTGGAGAGAGCAAGAAGGTATCCCCTGAGCCTCCTCTTCTCCAGGCTAAGCAACCCCAGCTCCCTCAGCCTCTCCTCACAGGGCTGTGCTCCAGACCCCTCCCCAGCTTTGTTGCCCTTCTCTGGACACCTTCCAGCATCTCAACCTCCTTCCTAACCTGAGGAGCCCAGAACTGGACACAGGACTCAAGGTGTGGCCTGAGCAGTGCTGAGCACAGGGCACAATGACCTCCCTGCTCCTGCTGGCCACACTCTGCCTGATGCAGGCCAGGATGCCCTTGGCCATGAGCAGCTGGAAGGTGATGTTCAGGTTCAAGCTGGAAATCACAGAATGGGTTTAGTTGGAAGGGAGCTTAAAGCTCAGCCAGCTCCAACCCTTGCCATGGGCAGGGACACCTCCCACCAGCACAACTTGCTCAAGGCCTCATCCAGACTGCCCCTGAACACCTCCATGGAGGGGCAGCCTGAGGTTGCTCAGGCAGCTTGTGGATGTCCTCCTCCCTGGGGATGTCCAGCACCAGAAGGCCTCCCCCTGAACACCTCCAGGCAGGGCACAGCCACAGCCTCCCTGGGCAACCTGTGCCAGGCTCTCCCCAGCCTGTCAAGAATTTCTTCCTCATTTCCAGTCTCACTCTGCCCTCTCCCAGCTCAAAGCCATTGCCTTTCATCCTGTCAATCCCAGCCCTTGTCAAAAGTCCCTCTCCAGCCTTCCTGTTGGTTCCCTTCAGGTACTGGAAGGTTGCTCTAAGGTTTTCCTGCAGCCTTTTTCTCTCTGTGCTGTCCAGCCCCAACTCTCTCAGCCTGGCCCCACAGGGGAGGTTCTGCAGCCTCTGATCATCTTTCTGTCCTCCTTTGGAGCCTCTCCAGCAGCTCCAGGTCCTTCTTGTGCTGGGGACACCAGAACTGGACACAGCACTCCACCTGGGGTGTGAGCAGAGCAGAGGGGCAGAATCCCCTCCCTGTGCTGCTGCTCTCCCTGCTCTGGCTGCAGCTCAGCACTCAGCTGGCTCTGGGCTGCCAGGGACCACTGCTGGCTCCTGGGCAGTTTGTCACCACCTGACCCCCCCCAAGGCCTTCTCCTCCAGGCTGCTCTGGAGCCACTCCTCACCCAGCCTGGATCTGTGCTTGGGATTGCCCTGACCCACATGCAAGACCTTGCCTTGGCCTTGCTGAGCTTCATGAGGTTGGCCTGGGCTGAACTCTGCAGCCTGCCAGGGTCCCTCTGGGTGGATCCTTCCCACCACACCTCACAACTTGGGGTCCTCTCTGACTTGCTGGGGGTGGCTCAGGCCCACTGCCTGTGTCACCAACAGGAGGTGACATCACAGATGGCTTTTCCTGGCTGGACACATTGCCCTCTGTGCTGGTGTGAGCCTTAGCTGGGCTTTGAGAGCTCAGGTGATAACAAATTGAGAATTCCTTCCCCCCCTTTCCCTGGCAAGGAAGGGGAAAGGGAGAAAAAGAGAGAAAAGGGGGGGGTAGGGGAAAGGGCAGGAGGTGAATCTGGGAGAGAGCTAATCTGGAGTTGGTTTGGAAGGAGCAGTAGCAGGGAGGCTTTACAAGGGCCAGGGGTAAGGGCAATGAGGGAAATACACAAAGCCAAGCCTGGGTGGCCTTGGGGTTCCCTGGATGTAAGTGGGTTCAGTCCTTCAGAGAGCATGGGTGCAGCCTGGAGAGAGAGCCAGGCCTGCCCACAGGGCCAGGGCAGGAAACAGCAGCAGTGAGAGCTCCTGGGAGCAGGCCAGGCAGGAGAGGAGGCCAGCAGCAGCACATGGCCTCCTTGAGAGGCTGGCTGGGCAGGAAGGGGGAATGGATGGGATGGGATGAAATAGTATCATAGTATCAGTCAGGGTTGGAAGGGACCACAAGGATCAGCCAGTTCCAACCCCCCTGCCATGGGCAGGGACACCCCACACTAGATCAGCCTGGCCAGAGCCTCAGCCAGCCTGGCCTTAAACACCTCCAGGGCTGGGGCCTCAACCACCTCCCTGCACAACCCATTCCAGGGCTTCACCACTCTCATGGGGAAGAACTTCCTCCTCACCTCCAGCCTGAATCTCCCCACCTCCAGCTTCATTCCATTCCCCCTAGTCCTATCACTGCCTGAGATCCTGAGCAGTCCCTCCCCAGCCTTCCTGTAGCCCCCTTCAGATCCTGGAAGGCCACAATTAGGTCACCTGGGAGCCTTCTCTTCTGCAGACTGAACAGCCCCAACTCCTTCAGTCTGTCCTCACAGCAGAGCAGCTCCAGCCCTCTGCTCATCCTTGTGGCCCTTCTCTGGACATCTTCCAGCACCTCCAGATCCCTCTTGCAATAGGGGCTCCAGAACTGGAGGCAGTACTCCAGGTGGGGTGTCCCCAGAGCTGAGCAGAGGGGGAGGATCACCTCCCTTGCCCTGCTGGCCACACTTCTCCTGCTGCAGCAATAGGATGGGATGGGATGGAATAGGGTGAGATGGGATGGAATAGGGTGGGATGGGATGGAATAGGATGGGATGGAATGGAATAGGATGGAATAGGGTGGGATAGGATGGGATGGAATGAAATAGGATGGGATGGGATGGGATGGAATGGAATAGAATTAACCTGGTTGAAAGAGACCTTTGAGATCATCAAGTCCAACCTCTCACCCAGCACCATCTGATCAACTAAACCATGGCACCAAGCACCCCATCAAGTCTCCTCCTAAACACCTCCTGGGCTGGGGACTCCACCACCTCCCTGGGCAGCACATCCCAATGGCCAGTCTCTCTCTCTGCGAAGAACTTCCTCCTCACCTCCAGCCTGAACCTCCCTTGGCACAGCTTGAGACTGTGTCCTCTTGTTCTGGTGCTGCTTGCCTGGGAGAAGAGCCCAACCCCCACCTGGCTACAGCCTCCCCTCAGGTAGCTGCAGCCAGCAGACCACCTTTGACCCTGGGGACCCTTCCTCCTGGGAGGGGAAACCCAAGTCCCCCTCTGCCTGCCTGGAGCAAGCTTCAGACTTGAAGGTGTCCAGAGAAGGGTAATGAGGCTGGGGAGGGGTCTGGAGCACAGCCCTGTGAGGAGAGGCTGAGGGAGCTGGGGTTGCTTAGCCTGGAGAGGAGGAGGCTCAGGGGAGACCTTCTTGCTCTCTCCAGCTCCCTGAAGGGAGGTTGGAGCCAGGTGGGGGTTGGGCTCTTCTGCCAGGCACCCAGCACCAGAACAAGAGGACACAGTCTCAAGCTGTGCCAGGGGAAGTTTAGGCTGGAGGTGAGGAGAAAGTTCTTCCCAGAGAGAGTAGTTAGCCATTGGAGTGTGCTGCCCAGGGAGGTGGTGGAGTCCCTGTGCCTGGAGGTGTTCCTGAGGGGATTGGATGTGGCACTGGGAGCCATGGGTTAGCTGTCAGGAGGTGCTGGGTGACAGCTTGGACTTGATGAGCTCTGAGGTCTCTTTAAACCTTGGTGATTCTGTGACACTTTCCTCCTCCTGAGGGGCTGGGCTCTTTCACACACCCCCACCCCTCCCCACCAGCCAGGCTGGGTGTCAGCCAGCACACCCTGCTCCTTGGCTGTGCTCTGTGCCCCCTGTGAGTGTGGTGCCCTCTCTCCCCAGCTCAACGACGACTACAAGGCGATGTTCCTGCTGGAGAACCTGCGGCTGCTCAACGGCAAGGACATCACCAAGCTGGCCAACCACGTCAGGAGAGTCAACAGCCAGAAGCTCACCAGCAAGGTGAGGTGGGGGCTGCTCTCTCCAGCCCCAGCAGCTCCCCAGAGCACACAGACTCACACAGCTGCCTGCTTGCAAGAGACCTGACGGCACAGCGCGGCCGGCCACAGCCCAGCAGCTGTCTGGAGACAGCTCCCAGGCCATGCCCTGAGCTCCTCAGCCTGACAGCTCTTAAACCCCTCCAGGGAGGGGGAGTCCAACCTGGTGGCAGGAGACAGAATCACCTGGCTGGAGAGGACCTTAAGATCAGAGTCCAACCATAACCTAACAGCTCCTTGTACACAACTCTGACACCATGGCCCTGAGCTCCTCAGCCTTTAAATCCCTTCAGGGAGGGGGAGTCCAACCTGGTGGCAGGAGACAGAGAAGCACAAAATCTCCTGGCTGGAGAGGACCTTAAGATAGAATCATAGAATCAATGAGGTTGGAAAAACCCTCAGGGATCAGCAAGTCCAAGCTGTCACCCAGCACCTCCTGACAACTAAACCATGGCTCCCAGTGCTACATCCAATCCCCTCCTGAACACCTCCAGGGATGGGGACTCCACCACCTCCCTGGGCAGCACATCCCAAGGGCCAATCTCTCTTGCTGGGAAGAACTTTCTCCTCCCCTCCAGCCTGAACCTCCCCTGGCACAGCTTGAGACTGTGTCCTCTTGTTCTGGTGCTGGTTGCCTGGGAGAAGAGCCCAACCCCCACTTGGCTACAACTTCCCTTCAGGGAGTTGCAGAGAGCAAGAAGGTCTCCCCTGAGCCTTCTCTTCTCCAGGCTAAGCAACCCCAGCTCCCTCAGCCTCTCCTCACAGGGCTGTGCTCCAGACCCCTCCCCAGCTTTGTTGCCCTTCTCTGGACACCTTCAAGTCTCTCAATGTACTTCTTGAGCTGAGGAGCCCAGAACTGGACACAGGACTCAAGGTGTGGCCTGAGCAGTGCTGAGCACAGGGCACAATGACCTCCCTGCTCTTGCTGGCCACACTCTTCCTGCTGCAGGCCAGGATGCCCTTGGCCTTCTTGGCCCCCTGGGCACACTGCTGGCTCCTGTTCAGCTGCTGTCAACCACTACCCCCAGGTCCCTCTCTGCCTGGCTGCTCTCAGCCACTCTGTCCCCAGCCTGTGGCACTGCCTGGGGTTGTTGTGGCCAAAGTGCAGCCTCTGGCACTTGGATGTGTTTAATCTCCTGCCCTTGGCCTCTCCATCTGCCCATCTGTCCAGCCTGGCAAGGTCCCTCTGCAGAGCTCTCCTACCCTCTCAGAGCTCAACTCCTGCCCCCAGCTTGCTGTCATCTGCACATTCACTGCTGATGGACTCCATCCCTTCCTCCAGATCATCAATAAAGATATTGAACAGGCTGGGGCCCAGCACTGCTCCCTGGGGCACACCACTGGTGCCTGGCTGCCAGCTGGCTGTGGCACCATTCACCACCACTCTCTGCCACAGGAGCAGGGCCAGCAAGGTCTGTGTGTGACACTCCACCCTTCCAGGTCACTCCAATCATCTCCAGCAGTGGGAGAAGCATGGTGCTGCCATGCCAGCTGCAGAAGCCTCCCCATCCGATGTCCCTGATGGTGCTGGCCCCAGGACTGGGGAGCACGAAGCCAAGCTCAGGGAATCCTGGCTTTGTCCAGCATCCACCAGCACCAAGGATTTGTTCTTCCTTCTTTGAGCTGTCTCTTCCCTTGGTCACTCACACAGTTCAGCTCCTGGCAGGCTGTCCCCACAGAGCTCAGGATGAATCTTGAGCACAGCTTTGATTTGTTATGAGAAATCAGGGAGCTGTGCAGGACTGCTCTTACCACTTGGATTCTGCTTGACCTGATCTTAGTTTCTCCTCTGTAGCAGTGGGGGAGAGCTCAGACACGAGACTGGGATGGCTGATTGTGCTCAGTGTTATCCCAGACCCCCAGCAGGGAGAGGTTGGAAAGGACCTCTGGGGATCACCCAGGCCAAGCCCTGCTCCAGCAGGGCACCCACAGCACAGTGCCCAGCACCACACTGCCCAGGGGGGTTGGAAGCTCTCCACACAAGGACACTCCACAACCTCTCTGGGCAGCCTGCTCCAGGCCTCCAGCACCCTCACACCAAACAACTTTCTCCTCCTCTTCACATCCAACCTCCTGGCCTCCACTCTCTGCCTCTTGCTGCCCCTTGGCCTGGCCCTGGGCACCACTCAGCAGAGTCTGGCCCCAGCCTCTTGCCCCCCACAGCTCCTTTAGCTCTTGCTGAGCATTGCTCAGCTGCCCTCTGGGGCTGCTCTTCTGCAGGCTCTCAGCCCCAGGGCTCTCAGCCTTTGCTCCTGCCAGAGCTGCTCCAGGCCCCTCAGCAGCTCTGCAGCCTCCCCTGGGCTCTCTCCAGCAGTTCTCTGTCTCTCTTGAGCTGGGAAGCCCAGAACCAGCACTCCAGATGTGGCCTCAGGAGGGCAGAGCAGAGGGCGAGGAGAACCTCCCTTGCCCTGCTGGCCACCCTCTTCTCCCTGCCCCCCAGGACCCCCTTGGCCTTCTTGGCCCCCAGGGCACATTGCTGCCTCTTGGGGACCTTGTTGTCCCCCAGCACTCCCAGCTCCTTCTCCTTGGAGCTGCTTCCCAGCAGGTCCCCCCTCAGCTGTGCTGCTGCAGGAGGTTGTTCCTCCCCAGGGCCAGGCCCCTGCCCTTGCCCTTGCTGAGCTCCATGAGGTTCCCTGTGCCCAGCTCTGCAGCCTGGCCAGGCCTGGCTGGATGGCAGCACAGCCTGAGGGCTGTCAGCCACTGCTCCCAGCTTGGTGCCAGCACTAAACTGCCTGAGGCTCCACTCTGTGCCTTCATCCAGGTCACTGATGAAGATGTTAAGCAACCCTGGCCCCAGTGCTGACCCTTGTGGACCACCTGGCCACTACTCCCTGTTACCAGAACACTCAGCACCATTTGCTGTGCACCCAGGGGCATGAAGCATTGCTCTGGGTCCATGCAGAGGGCATCTGCTTAGCCACACTCCCATGAGCCTGGCACAGAGGTTTGCCATTAGCTGAGGGCATGGTTTGAACCCTGCTGACTGGAAGCTGTTCCAGCATGGAGGTAGCAGAGCCTCAGGCTTGGGGACTTTGGGGTCTTCCTTGGTGACTTTGGGTCTTGGTGACTTTGTGGGCTTAGGGGTCTTGGGGACTTGGTGACCTTTGGGCCTTGGTGACTTAGGGCCTTGGTGACTTTGGGTCTTGGTGACTTGGGGACTTAGGGGTCTCGGGGTCATGGTGACCTTGGGGTCTTGATGACTTGGGGACTTTGGTTTGTGGGGACTTGGGGACTTGGTGGCTTGGGGACTTAGGTACTTGGGGACTTGGTGGCTTGTGGTCTTGGGGACTTAGGGTCTTGATGACTTGGGGACTTAGGGGTCTTGGGGTCTTGGTGATCTTTGGGTCTTGGTGACTTGGGGACTTTGAGTTGTGGGGACTTGGGGACTTGGGGACTTGGGGTCTTAGGGTCTTGGGGACTTGGGGACTTGGTGGCTTGGGGACTTGGGGTCTTGGGGACTTTGGGTCTTGGTGACTTGGGGTCTTGGGGACTTTGGGGTCTTGGTGACTTTGGGGATTTTGGGTCTTGGTGACTTGGGGTCTCAGGGACTTGGGGTCTCAGGGACTTGGGACCTTGGGGACTTGGGGTCTTAGTGACTTGGTGACTTGGGGCCTTGGTGACTTGGGGACTTGATGACTTGGGGTCTTGGTGACTTGGGGTCTTGGGAACTTGGTGACTTGGTGGCTTGGGGTCTTGGTGACTTTGGGGACTTGGTGACTTGGGGTCTTGGGGACTTGGTGACTTGGGGACTGTGGGGACTTGAGGACTTGGTGACTTGGTGGCTTGGGGTCTTGGTGACTTTGGGTTGTGGTGACTTGGGGACTTGGGGACTTTGGGTTGTGGGGACTTTGGGTTGTGGTGACTTGGGAACTTGGGGACTTGGGGACTTGGAGACTTTGGGGACTTGGTGGCTTGGGGTCTTGGGGACTTGGGGTCTTGGTGACTTGGGGTCTTGGGGACTTGGGGACTTGGTGACTTGGGGTCTTGGGGACTTGGGGTCTTGGGGACTTTGGGGTCATGGGGACTTTGGGTCTTGGTGACTTGGGGTCTTGGGGACTTGGGGACTTTGGGCTCTTGGTGACTTTGGCTCCTGGTGACTCCCTGGCCGTGGTGAGGTCTTGAGTGCTGCCACGATTGCTGTGGTGCTGTGGTGCTGTGGCTTTCTGTTGCCTGAAGTGAGTCTTCCTGCCTAGGTCACTGCTCACTGGGAGAAGTTCTTCCGTGGCCAGCTGCCTGAGAAGCACACAGCTGAGCAGCTCAGGTCCATCAAGGAGAAGTTCCTGGAGTCAGCACAGTCCAACATCGCCTACGGCCCCAGCTCGCTGAGCGAGTTCACCCGCTGGCGGGTAGGTCCCGGCCCGCCTGCCCCGGGCTCCTCCAGGCCAGGAGCCTGCAGCCTGCCTCCCAGGGCCTTTGCTTCAGGGCTAGGGGGCTTTGGGATCAGCTCTTGGGGCTCTCACAGGCAGGTGGTGTCACTTAGAATCAATAAGGTTGGAAAAGACCTCAGAGATCATCAAGTCCAAGCTGTCACCCAGCACCTCCTGACAGCTAACCCATGGCTCCCAGTGCCACATCCAGTCCCCTCCTGAACACCTCCAGGGATGGGGACTCCACCACCTCCCTGGGCAGCACATCCCAAGGGCCAATCTCTGTCTGGGAGGAACTTTCTCCTCCCCTCCAGCCTAAACCTCCCCTGGCACAGCTTGAGACTGTGTCCTCTTGTTCTGGTGCTGCTTGCCTGGGAGAAGAGACCAACCCCAACCTGGCTCCAACCTCCCTTCAGGGAGTTGCAGAGAGCAAGAAGGTCTCCCCTGAGCCTCCTCTTCTCCAGGCTAAGCAACCCCAGCTCCCTCAGCCTCTCCTCACAGGGCTGTGCTCCAGACCCCTCCCCAGCTTTGTTGCCCTTCTCTGGACACCTTCAAGTCTCTCAATGTCCTTGAACTGAGGGGCCCAGAACTGGACACAGGACTCAAGGTGTGGCCTAAGCAGTGCTGAGCACAGGGCACAAGGACTTCCCTGCTCCTGCTGGCCACACTCTTCCTGCTGCAGGCCAGGATGCCCTTGGCCTTCTTGGCCCCCTGGACACACTGCTGGCTCCTCTTCAGCTGCTGTCCACCACTACCCCCAGGTCCCTCCCTGCCTGGCAGCTCTCAGCCACTCTGACCCCAGCCTGTGGCACTGCCTGGGGTTGTTGTTGTGGCCCAAGTGCAGCCCCTGGCACTTGGCCCTGGTGATTGCCATCCTGTGGGGCTGTGCCCAGCTTCCATCTCTCCTCTCCCCTTGCCTGCTTCGTTCAGCAGCTCCAGAAGCGCTCGGCCTGAGCGTGCAGGAAGTTGCAGGGAGTGCCCTGGAACCCTGCCTGGCAACTCATCAGCATTAATGACCCTTGGACTAATTAGCAAGCCTGCAGTGGCCTCCCTGCTTCATTAGTTGCAAATCAGGGAGTCACAGAATCGTTCAGGCTGGAAAAGGCCTTTAAAGGTCATTGAGTCCAACATTAACTCAGGGCCAGCACTGAGCCATGGCCCTCAGCACCACAGCCCCAGGGTTTGAAACCCCTCCAGGCCTGGGCACTCCACCACTGCCCTGGGCAGCCTGGGCCAGGCCTTGACCACCCTCAAGGGGAAGAAATTCTTCCTCATGGCCAGCCCAAACCTCCTCTGGGGCAACTTGAGGCCATTTCATCTCATCCCATCACTTCTTCTGTGGGAGCAGAGACCAACCCCAGTCTGGCTCCAGCCTCCTTTCAAGGAGTTGTAGAGAGCAGTGAGGTCTTCCCTCAGCCTCCTGTTCTCCAGGCTGAGCAACCTCTGCAGCTCTACAACTACCTGAAGGGAGGTTGTAGCCAGGTGGAGGTCAGGCTCTGCCCCCAGGCCCCTTGTGACAAGAGGAGAGGCCATGGCCTGAAGCTGTGCCAGGGGAGGGTTAGGTTGGATGCTGGGAAGCTATTCCTCATGGAAAGGGGAATAAGACTCTGGGATGTGCTGCCCAGGGAGGTAGGTGGTGGAGTCACCATCCCTGGAGGTGTTTAAGGCAAGGTTGGATGTGGCCCTGAGTGCCATGCTGTGGTTGGTGTGGTGGGGTTGGCTCATGGGCTGGCCTGGATGAGCTCAGAGCTCTAGTCCAGCCTCAGTGATTCTGTGACTGTGTGAACCTCAGCTGCTCCTCCCCAGCCCTCTTCTCCAGACCCTTCCCCAGCTCTGCTGCTCTTCCCCTGGACCTGCTCCAGCCTGCAGTGTCCTTCTAGGAGTGAGGAGCCCAGAACTGAATGCAGTATTTGTGATGTAGCCTCAGCAGTGCCCTGCCCAGGGGAACAAACTCTGCCCTGCTCCTGCTGGCCACACACTGCTGCTCCAGGCCAGGCTGCTGGTGACCTTCTTGGCCAGCTGAGCATCCCCTGACTCATCTCCAGCCATTGTTTTCAGCCTCCTTTTCCACTGGGCAGTTTCCAGTGCCTCTGTCCCCAGCATGGAGCCTTCATTGGTTGCTGTGACCCAAGTGGAGGACCCAGCAATAGCTAATGGCAGCCTCTAGCTGTGACAGAAGCTGGATGAAAGAAGAGGCAGTGACAGAACTCTTGTTGCTGCAGTGGGGAAATGCCAGACATGTTTTAGCTGCCTCCATGCAGCTGAGGCTTCCATCTCTGCTGTGTCTTGTTCCATGGCTGTGCTGTTACCACAGGTCACAGAATCAACCAGGTTGGAAAAGACCTCAGAGATCATCAAGTCCAAGCTGTGACCTAATACCCAACCCCTCCTGACAGCTAACCCATGGCTCCAAGTGCCACATCCAGTCCCCTCCTGAATACCTCCAGGGATGGGGACTCCACCACCTCCCTGGGCAGCACATCCCAATGGCCAGTGACTCTCTCAGTGAAGAACTTTCTCCTCCCCTCCAGCCTAAACCTCCCCTGGCACAGCTTGAGACTGTGTCCTCTTGTTCTGGTGCTGCTTGCCTGGCAGAAGAGACCAACCCCCACCTGGCTCCAACCTCCCTTCAGGGAGTTGGAGAGAGCAAGAAGGTCTCCCCTGAGCCTCCTCTTCTCCAGGCTAAGCAACCCCAGCTCCCTCAGCCTCTCCTCACAGGGCTGTGCTCCAGACCCCTCCCCAGCTTTCTTGCCCTTCTCTGGACACCTTCCAGCATCTCAACCTCTTTCCTAACCTGAGGAGCCCAGAACTGGACACAGGACTCCAGGGGTGGCCTAAGCAGTGCTGAGCACAGGGCACAAGGACTTCCCTGCTCCTGCTGGCCACACTCTTCCTGCTGCAGGCCAGGATGCCCTTGGCCTTCTTGGCCCCCTGGGCACACTGCTGGCTCCTCTTCAGCTGCTGTCAACCACTACCCCCAGGTCCCTCTCTGCCTGGCAGCTTTCAGCCACTCTGACCCCAGCCTGTGGCACTGCCTGGGGTTGCTGTGGCCAATGTGCAGCACCTGGCACTTGGATGTGTTCAATCTCCTGCCCTTGGCCTCTGCCCATCTGTCCAGCCTGGCAAGGTCCCTCTGCAGAGCTCTCCAACCCTCTCAGAGCTCAACTCCTGCCCCCAGCTTGCTGTCATCTGCACATTTACTGCTGATGGACTCCATCCCCTCCTCCAGATCATCTATGAAGCTATTGAACAGGCTGGGGCCCAGCACTGACACCTGGGGTACCCCCAGGGCAGTTCTGGAGTGGTGTGATGCCAGCAGAGGACTTGGGTGCCAGGCTGTGTGCCAGCTGAGGGTCCCTCCAGGCCTTGTGAAGCAGGGGAAGCAGGCAGCCAGCCCTCAGCAGGGCAGCTCTGGGTGTCACACAGTGGGGGGTGGCTGCTGTTGCTGCTTGTCCCTTTCCAACCCCTCCTCTTTGCTTCTAAGGTGAAAATGATTGCAGAGGAGTTTCTGTCCTCCTCGCTGGGCCTGGAGGTAAACACAGATCCTGAACCCGAGGAGGAGACAGAGGACAGTGAGGAAGAAGCTACAGAGAGCCCCAGGGAAGCTGCACTGGATGTCACTCAGGTAGCTGCTTTTCCACTTGGATTACCAATCTCCTCTTCATCCCTTGGGAGTCAGCAGCACTTGGCACAGCTGTGCCCCTTTGGGAAGTGTGAGAGCAGCCCCAGGCTGTGCTCAGCACCTGAGCTTTGTTCTTTGTGGCCAGACCAAGTGTGAAAGTTGAGTTGCTCTCCCAGAGGAGAGAGCTTCCATTCTCACAGGAGACCCAAGAGAGTTCATAGAATCACAGCATGGAGGGGTTGGAAGGGACCCCTGGAGATCACCCAGGCCAAGCCCTGCTCCAGCAGGGCACCCACAGCACAATGCCCAGCACCACACTGCCCAGGAGGGGTTGGAAGCTCTCCACACAAGGACACTCCACAACCTCTCTGGGCAGCCTGCTCCAGGCCTCCAGCACCCTCACACCAAACAACTTTCTCCTCCTCTTCACATCCAACCTCCTGGCCTCCACTCTCTGCCCCTTGCTGCCCCTTGGCCTGGCCCTGGCCACCACTCAGCAGAGTCTGGCCCCAGCCTCTTGCCCCCCACAGCTCCTTGAGCTCTTGCTGAGCATTGCTCAGCTCCCCTCTGGGGCTGCTCTTCTGCAGGCTCTCAGCCCCAGGGCTCTCAGCCTTTGCTCCTCCCAGAGCTGCTCCAGGCCCCTCAGCAGCTCTGCAGCCTCCCCTGGACTCTCTCCAGCAGTTCCCTCTCCTGACCTGGAGAGCCCAGAAGAGGATCCAGGACTCCTTTAGCTCTTGCTGAGCATTGCTCAGCTCCCCTCTGGGGCTGCTCTTCTGCAGCTCTCTCTTCACAGACACCTGCAGGATGGTGTCAGGAAGGGGCCAGGCTCTTGTCAGTGCTGTGCCAGGAGCAGGAGCAATGGACACAAACAAAGTTTCTCCACATGCTGAGGTCCCAGCTTGTGTCTGTTGTCCTTGTCCTGGCTCTGGGCACCACTAAGAGAGCCTGGCCCCTTCATCCTGCCACCCACCCCTCAGACATTTACAGCCATTGAGAAGGTCTCCTCTTAGCCTTCTGGAGCAGCTGTGAGCACAGCCTGAGGGAGTTGGGGTTGTGCAGGCTGGAGAGGAGAAGGCTCCCAGGTGACCTCATTGTGGCCTTCCAGGATCTGCAGGGGGCTCCAAGAAAGCTGGGGAGGGACTTTTGAGGGTGTCAGGGAGGGATAGGACTGGGGGGGGGGTGGAGCAGAACTAGAAGTGGGGAGATGGAGCTTGGCTGTGAGGAAGAAGTTGTTCCCCATGAGGGTGGTGAGAGCCTGGCACAGGTTGCCCAGGGAGGTGGTGGAAGCCTCCTGCCTGGAGGTGTTTGCAGCCAGGCTGGATGTGGCTGTGAGCAACCTGCTGTGGTGTGAGGTGTCCCTGCCCATGGCAGGGGGTTGGAGCTGGCTGAGCCTTGAGCTGCCTTCCAGCCCTGACAGTTCTGTGATTCTACAGACTAACAGCCCCAGGGCTCTCAGTCTCTCCATGAGTGTGGTGCCCCTGGCTCCACCTCTCCTGTGAAGGTGGAATGTTTCTGAGGGCAGAGCTGGGCTGCTGCCTGGGCTGCCTGTGGTGGTGCTCACCTTAGAAGTGGCTGCAGATTGAACCCCCCTCAGTCCCTGGCTAGATTTGGGGTTCCCCATCTTCCACAGATCACAAGTAGCTGGGATGAGGAGCAGGAGATGAAAATGAAGCTGGGGGGAGGAAATTCCTTCTGCCTCTGGGGCCTCTGCAGCTGTGGGCTGTGCAGGCCTTGGCAGCCAGGCTGTAGCCATGGGAGGGCAGTGGTGGCATCTGAGCAGTGAACACCTCTGCCTTCCAAATGATCTGCACACCTCCAGGAAGCTAGAAACCTTCTCCAGCAAACTGACAGTCTGCCTTACAGGTCACACTGAAGCCCAGCAAGAGGAAAAGGAACAATTCCAAATCAGTCTCTGGAAGCAAGAGGTCCAAATCCCAGGCAGACCCCAAGGAGGAGGCTGCAGTCACTCCCAGGAAGTCCAGGCACGTGCAGGAGGTGCCAGCTCCTGAGAAACCCAGAGCCTCCAACCAGCCAGCCAAGCAGGCAAGCCCTCAGCAGGGAGCTGAAGGCACACAGAAGAATGGAGAGCAGTTTCCCAAGGGACAAAGCAACAGGAGGTCCAGCCAGCTGGCAGGGGAGCAGAAGAGCCAGGAGCAGGACAACGGAGTCGTTAGCTTGACCCCAGTGAAGAACTCCAAGGGCAAGGTAGGTTCATCAGGCTGCATTTGGCCTCTTGGTTGAGTGGGAAGAGCTGCACTCAGATTTCCTGGGAGCTCTGCACAGCACTGGAGCTGAGGCCTGGCCAGGTGCACTGTGAGTTACACTTCTTTGTTCTTCTTTGTTTCTTTCCTTGTTGTTTTTGAATCTCTCAGAGGCGTCAGGGAAGGCTCCCCCTGGAGACTGGGAATCCCCTGCCAGGGGCTGGATGGACCAAGGGGCTCTGAGGTGCTGCACTGAAAGCCTGTTCTCAGGAATGGGACTGGCATGACTGGCTCTCAGGTCACACTGCTGGCTGCCTAGGGAAAGGTGTTTTGGTTTTGACCCCTCCTCAGCTCAGCCCAGTGGGGATCTAAAGGGTTCTTCAGCTCCTCTCTGCAGCAGGCAGTGGGGGTTGGCTGCTGGGGGCTGCTGGGCACACCTTCTCTGCAGAGTCACCTGCTGGCTTAGGGAGGCCTGCTGGCACCTCAGTCTCTCCTGGCCTCTGGAGCACACACAGAAGGGCTGCAGGATGCTGCAGCTGAGCTCAGGTTGCTGGTTCTGCTGAGGCAGGTGGCTGTCAGGGGGGATGGATCTGCTGACCGGGGCTGGTCTGTTGTAGGAGGACGTCAGTGCAGAGCCCTTGCACTTCCTTCAGTGCCACAGCAAAGGCAACAGCAGAGAGGACTTTAAAACCCAGCTCTGGTCAGGTGTCTTCGAGCCCTTGCTAGACTCTGGAACCAAGAAAGGTGAGCTCTGAATTCCCAGGATCACAGAATCCATAGGGTTGGAAAAGACCTCAGGGATCAGCAAGTCCAAGCTGTCACCCAGCACCTCCTGACAGCTAACCCATGGCTCCAAGTGCCACATCCAATCCCCTCCTGAACACCTCCAGGGATGGGGACTCCACCACCTCCCCGGGCAGCATATTCCAATGGCAAATTCCTCTTTCTGGCAAGAACTTTCTCCTCCCCTCCAGCCTAAACCTCCCCTGGCACAGCTTGAGACTGTGTCCTCTTGTTCTGGTGCTGGCTGCCTGGGAGAAGAGCCCAACCCCCACCTGGCTCCAACCTCCCTTCAGGGAGTTGGAGAGAGCAAGAAGGTCTCCCCTGAGCCTCCTCTTCTCCAGGCTAAGCAACCCCAGCTCCCTCAGCCTCTCCTCCCAGGGCTGTGCTTCAGACCCCTCCCCAGCTTTGTTGCCCTTCTCTGGACACCTTCCAGCATCTCAACCTCTTTCCTAACCTGAGGAGCCCAGACCTGGACACAGGACTCAAGGTGGATTCCCAGAACCACTCTGGGATCTCCATGGCTTAGATCCCTGCTCCTTCAGGCTGTGGTCTCTGCTGTCAGGAGGAGATTTGCTTACCCAGTGCTTCTTTGGCTTGGAAAACAGGAGCCTGGGAGAGCAGCAGGCAGTGGTAAGCTGCAGTCTGCCTCTATGCTCCTGGGATCTTCTCACCTCCTCTCTTTCCTGTTTCAGATCCTGTTGTGAGCTCCTCCAGAACCGTGGCGACGTGTGGGGGGGAATCTGTCTGTCTGATTGACTGTGAGACAGGCATGGTGCTGAAAAAGTACAAGGTGGCTGCAGAGGTAGGTGGGAAGAGAGAGCATGGAGTGGAAATGCCATAACCTGCTGTAGAAGTCACAGAATAGCTTAGCCTGGAAGGGACCTCAGAGATCATCCAGTTCCAACCTCCCTGCCACGGGCAGGGACACCTCCCACCAGCCCAGGCTGCTCAAGGCCTCATCCAGCCTGGCCATCCAGGGAGGTTGGATGTTAGGAAGAAGTTGTCCCTTCCTCCTTCTCCCATAACCTCCACAGCCTCCCTGGGGCAGCCTGTTCCAGAGTCTCAGCACCCTTGTACTGCAGAACTTCTTCCTCAGCTCCAGTCTAGCCCTGCTCTGCCTCAGCTTCAAACCATTCCCCCTTGGCCTGGCTCTAGACACCCTCAGGAAAAGTCCCTCTGCCACCTGCCTTCAGGGACTGGAAGGTTGCTCTAAGGTCCCTCTGGAGCCTTCTCTTCTCCAGGCTGAACACCCCCAGCTCCCTCAGCCTGTTCTCAGAGCAGAGCTGCTCCAGCCCTTGGATCACCCTTGTGGCCTCCTCTGGGTTCACTCCAGCAGCTCTGTGTCCTTCTTGTGATGGGGCCACCAGAACTGGAGGCAGGATTGGAGGTGGGGTCACTACAGAGGAGAGCAGAGGGGCAGAATCCCCTCTCCTGCCCTGCTGCCCACACTCCTCTTGATGCAGCCCAGGCCATGGCTGCCTTCTGGGCTGCATGAGGGCACTGCCAGCTCGTGGTGAGCTTCTCCTCCATCAGCACCCCCAAGGCATTTGTGTGAGTGTGTGCACAATGGATACCACAGAGAGCTCTGGAAGGCTCCTGGACAGGGTTTAAAGGGGTGAAGCCAGTCTGAAGGAGCTGGGGCTGCTTAGCCTAGAGAAGAGGAGGCTCAGGGGAGACCTTCTTGCTCTCTCCAACTCCCTGAAGGGAGGTTGGAGCCAGGTGGGGGTTGGTCTCTTCTGCTAGGCAGCCAGAAGCAGAACAAGAGGACACAATCTCAAGCTGTGCCAGGGGAGGTTTAGGCTGGAGGTGAGGAGAAAGTTCTTCCCAGCAAGAGGAATTGGCCCTTGGAATGTGCTGCCCAGGGAGGTGGTGGAGTCCCCATCCCTGGAGGTGTTCAAGAGGGGCTTGGATGTGGCACTGGGAGCCATGGTCTAGTAGTCATGAGGGGTTGGGTGAGAGGTTGGACTTGCTGATCTCTGAGGTCTTTTCCAGCCTTATTGCTTCTGTGATGTATGGCTGATCCTTTCAGCCTGGTTTGCTTCTGGTGTTTATGTGTGGAGGATGAGTTTGCCTCTTGCTCCCCAGGCAGGGTCATGCAGGTCATCCAGGCCTGCTCCGCACCGCAGCGGAACCTGGAGTCTTTGGATCCTCCTGAGGCTTGCTTTGAGCTTCAGTGCTGCCCCTTGCATAGTCTGCCTGTGTCACCTGGGGAGTTGCCTTAACCTGTGAGCTAGCAGCCATCCCTGCTGGCAGTTCTCTTTTCCCTACTCTCCTTGGTTTCTTTGCCCCCCTCCAGGAGTTCTTCAGCGTGGCGTGGACCACCCTCACGATGGCCAGCAGCGACAGCCGCAGGAGATCCCACAACATCCTGGCTGCTGCTGGCAGGAGAGGCATTGTCAAGCTGATCCACGTGGCATCTGACTTCTGCTATGGGGAGATAAAAGCTCATAAAAAGCCCATTGCCACTGTCTGCTTCAGCCCAACTCAAGCAACTCACCTCTTCAGTAAGTCTCTGCTTCAGGAGGCGCTCCCTGCGGGAAGGGTTCGGCTGCCGTAGCGAGGGCAGCCACAGTCTCACAGTCTCACAGTATAACTTAGGTTGGAAAGGACCTCGAGGATCATCGAGTCCAACCTATCAACACAGACCCCATGACTAGACCATGGCACCAAGTGCCACATCCAATCCCCTCTTGAACACCTCCAGGGATGGGGACTTCACCACCTCCCTGGGCAACCCGTTCCAATGACAAACGACTCGCTCGGTGAAGAACTTTCTCCTCACCTCAAGTCTAAACCTCCCCTGGCGCAGCTTGAGACTGTGTCCTCTTGTTCTGGTGCTGGCTGCCTGGCAGAAGAGACCAACCCCTTCCCGGCCACAACTACCCCTCAGGTAGTTGTAGAGGGCAATGAGGTCACCCCTGAGCCTCCTCTTCTCCAGGCTAAACAATCCCAGCTCCCTCAGCCTCTCCTCACAGGGCTGTGCTCAAGGCCTCTCCCCAGCCTTGTTGCCCTTCTCTGGACACCTTCAAGTGTTTCGATGTCCTCCTTAAACTGAGGGGCCCAGAACTGGACACAGCACTCAAGGTGTGGCCTAACCAAAGCAGAGTACAGGGGCACAATGACCTCCCTGCTCCTGCTGGCCACACTGTTCCTGATGCAGGCCAGGATGCCATTGGCCCTCTTGGCCACCTGGGCACACTGCTGGCTCATATTCAGGCAGCTGTCGATCAGTACCCCCCAGGTCCCTCTCTGTTTGGCAGCTCTCAGCCACTCTGCCCCCAGCCTGTAGCTCTGCCTGGGGTTGCCGTAGCCAAAGTGCAGCACTCGGCACAGCCGGCGCAGCTGCGCCCGCCTGGACAGACACTGTGGAGAGATGCTTTCCCACACTGCTCCAGCCCCAGAGCCTGGCCCTAGCTGGGGGGCAGCAGCTCCCCTTGCCCTGGCAGGAGCTCTTAGGGTGGCTGTCACACACCCCCTGGCTCAAACGAGCCCAGCAGTGGATCCGTTCCGCAGGGATGAGTAAGAAGAATGCCAGGCAGAGCAGGCTGTGGGGGCAGCTGGCAGGGCCCTCCTCCAGCACAGCCACAGGGGACAGAAGCACATAATGGGGCTGTTGGAATTCATTCCTTTCCAGCTGACTTAATTGCTTGTGAGGAAATGAAATCTGAGTTCTGTGCCTCCTCAGCTCCTGATGCAGGAGAGAGCTTGGCCCCAGTGGCGCCCACAGCGGCTCAGGGCTTAGAGACTGGGAGGAGGTGAAGTGAACCATCAGGTTACAGATGGCATTGTCAGGGTTGTGAAATAAGCTGTTAAGAGAGCCACACCTGCACCCCACAGCACATTGTTCCTCTTGCCTGCAATTACCCACATCCTGGAGTGGTTAGAGTGCTACCTGAACCGTTCAGCACCAAACCCGGTTTGAAACAGAGGGATCTGAGGTGAGGGCTTCTCCAGAAGCAGCTCAGGGCAGAAAGCAGAAGCCTGGAGGGACAAGGAGATGACTTTTCCATCCATGCAACAAGCAAGGCTCACTGGGTTGCACACAAGTGAAGTGAGAGGCTTTGCATGCTTGTCTGGGGACTGGGCACTAACCCCTTCTCCTCCGAGTAGGATTCAGATCACTCCAAGCAACCTGGTAGGATTGAAGACATTTAATGCCTTTCATTGCAGCTTTCCCAGCTGGGTGTCACCACAGGAAGCTGTGGGTACCTGGAATCAAGTGGCACCAGCATCAGAGTTAGAGGCTGAGGTTGTATTTTAGGTTCCACCAAAAGCCATGACTGGAAGCATAAGGCCAGAGGGGCCTTAGGGTATCACATCAGCAGGAAACAGCCTTTGAGTGCAGGCTGGGAAGGTGAGGAGCTGGCCATGGGGTCTTGAGGAGTCACATCAGCAGGAAACAAGTTTTGAGTGCAGGCTGAGAAGGTGAGGAGGTGACCATGGGGTCTAATGGAGTCACATCAGCAGGACACAGCCTTTGAGTGCAGGCTGGGAAGGTGTAGTCCTGGCCATGGGCTCTAATGGAGTCACATCAGCAGGACACAGCCTTTGAGTGCAGGCTGAGAAGGTGAGGAGCTGGCCATGGGCTCTAATGGAGTCACATCAGCAGGAAACAAACTGAGTGCAGGCTGAGAAGGTGCGGAGCTGGCCATGGGCTCCAATGGAGTCACATCAGCAGGAAACAACCTTTGAGTGCAGGCTGGGAAGGTGTAGTCCTGGCCATGGGCTCTAATGGAGTCAGATCAGCAGGACACAGCCTTTGAGTGCAGGCTGGGAAGGTGAGGAGCTGGCCATGGGCTCTAATGGAGTCACATCAGCAGGACACAGCCTTTGAGTGCAGGCTGGGAAGGTGAGGAGCTGGCCATGGGGTCTTGAGGAGTCACATCAGCAGGAAACACACTGAGTGCAGGCTGGGAAGGTGAGGAGCTGGCCATGGGCTCCAATGGAGTCACATCAGCAGGACACAGCCTTTGAGTGCAGGCTGGGAAGGTGTAGTCCTGGCCATGGGCTCTAATGGAGTCACTTCAGCCGGAAACAACCTTTGAGTGCAGGCTGGGAAGGTGTAGTCCTGGCCATGAAGTCTAATGGATTCACATCAGCAGGAAACAGCCTTTGAGTGCAGGCTGGGAAGGTGAGGAGCTGGCCATGGGCTCCAGTGGAGTCACATCAGCAGGACACAGCCTTTGAGTGCAGGCTGGGAAGGTGTAGTCCTGGCCATGGGCTCTAATGGAGTCACATCAGCAGGAAACAGCCTTTGAGTGCAGGCTGGGAAGGTGAGCTGGCCATGGGCTCCAATGGAGTCACATCAGCAGGACACAGCCTTTGAGTGCAGGCTGGGAAGGTGTAGTCCTGGCCATGGGCTCTAATGGAGTCAGATCAGCAGGACACAGCCTTTGAGTGCAGGCTGGGAAGGTGAGGAGCTGGCCATGGGCTCTAATGGAGTCACATCAGCAGGACACAGCCCTTGAGTGCAGTCTGAGAAGGTGAGGAGCTGGCCATGGGCTCTAATGGAGTCACATCAGCAGGAAACAAACTGAGTGCAGGCTGGGAAGGTGAGGAGCTGGCCATGGGGTCTAATGGAGTCACATCAGCAGGACACAGCCTTTGAGTGCAGGCTGAGAAGGTGAGGAGCTGGCCATGGGCTCTAATGGAGTCAGATCAGCAGGACACAGCCTTTGAGTGCAGGCTGAGAAGGTGAGGAGCTGGCCATGGGCTCTAATGGAGTCACATCAGCAGGACACAGCCTTTGAGTGCAGGCTGGGAAGGTGTAGTCCTGGCCATGGGCTCTAATGGAGTCACATCAGCAGGACACAGCCTTTGAGTGCAGGCGAAGTGCTGGCCAAGCGTGTTTGAGTGTCTGTGGAGTGCTGAGGCAGGAGCCCTGGTGCCTGCAGCTGTGCCTTAACGAGCTCTCTGATGCCCCAGGCGTGAGTGCTGAGCCTGTGCCATGGGTAGCAGTGGCAGCTGGCAGGAGCAGAGCCTGATGAGCAGCGGTGTCACTACCTGCCTCTCTCCTGTGTCCCACAGCTGCATCCTATGACAAGCGGATTGCACTCTGGGATATTGGGATTCCAGACTCTGACTACAATTTCAAAGCAAGGTAAAGATGAACAAAAAACCCCAAAACCCAGATGTGGGCACTCCAGGAGCCTGGAATTACCACCTTGCAGCCCCACTCCACTGCTTGGTGCCTCCTCTTCTCTCTTGCAGCCAGCTGCTGGTGCTGGAGGCGCTCTCCATTCCCCTCCGCCTCGCCCTGGTCCCCACCTGCCCAGAGCAGTACCTGCTGGCTGGCTGTGAAAGTGGCTGCTGTGCCTGGAATATCAAACTGGAGAAGGACAAAAAAAGCAGGTGAGAACCAGGAGTTGGGGGAGGGGGGGGGAATGTGGAGTTGGTTTTCATGAGGAGAAGGCATAGGCCTAGAAGAGGCTTCATTAGCTGAGGAAGAAAAGCAGCGTGCCCCACCTCTGTCCCACCAAGCCTCAACCCTCCTGCCCACAGCCAGCACAGGTGCTGACACAATCATAGGGTCATTAAGGTTGGAGATACTTCCAAGTTCATCCAGCCCAACCTTCTACCCAGCACCTCTGTGACCACCAGAACATGTCCCCAAGTTGCCATGGCCACAGGCTTCTTGAACCCCTCCAGGGGTGGGGACTCCACCACCCCCCTGGGCAGCCTGTGCCAGTCCCTGACCACTCTAGCAGCAGAGAAATTTTCCCTCATCTCCAACCTAAGCCTCCCCTGGCACAATTTCAGGCCATTCCCTCTCCTTGTAGCATCTGATTCTAGGGAGGACACCAACCCCTACCTCACTGCAGCCTCCTCTCAGGGAGCTACAGAGAACAATGAGGTCTCCCTCAGCCTCCTCCTCTCCAGGCTGAACACCCCTGGTTCTCTCAGCTGCTCCTCCCCAGCCCTGTTCTCCAGACCCTTCCCCAGCTTTCTTGCCCTTCTCCAGCCCCCCAGGGTCTCTTGAGACCATTTCCTCTTGTCCTGTCCTCAGTTACTTGATGCTGAAGGAGCCTTCAAAGCCAGCAGCCCTCAGTGTGCCCTGGTGCTCCAGGCTGCTCTGAAGAAGGCTGGCACAAGTGTAACACAACACCCTGAGCCTTGAGGGAGTTCTCACCTTAAGGCCATAAATTCTTGGCTGGAGTTGCAGGCTCAGACAAGTTCTGTCCTGCTCCTGGTGCGTGAGGTTACCCAGGAGATGGCCACGCTGTGGGAGCCCAGCAAAATCAACAGCAGAGGAGCAAGTGAAGTCATTCCATGCTGACAGATGCTAGCCCTGGTGCCTGCAAACCCAACTGCAGTCAACCAGCAGGCTCCTGAGCAAACAGTTGGCTGCTGGGGTAATAAACCCAGGTGGCCAAAGCCCTGATTCAAGTGGGAATTCATCTGAGTTTGGCCAGAGGCTAAGACACAGCTTCCCTTCTGGGTCCTGTTCCTGAGCCCCCTTCTACTGCTGCCCAGCCAGGACTTGACTCATTTCACCTTTCCCCTCCTCCCCTCCTCTCCTCTAGGACCTTTGAAGCCATATTTGAGTTTCCTGATGAGGAT
Organism: Melanerpes formicivorus; assembly: GCF_026170545.1. Lineage (NCBI taxonomy): Eukaryota > Metazoa > Chordata > Aves > Piciformes > Picidae > Melanerpes > Melanerpes formicivorus. Next base: position 2,092,147 of record NW_027142440.1, read on the forward strand.
GGAGAGATGACATCATCTCACAGGGTTGATGGCTTGGCTTTTCTCAATGATGATGTCATTGGTGAGTCCTGGGGGCAGTAGCCCAGTCCAGAAAGGTAACTGGGCTCCACAGCAGGCTGAAGGCAGCATGATGAGCAGAGGGACTGAAGAGGGTGCCCCTACCCCTCCTGCAGAGCTCTGGGGCTACCCAGGATGGGTTTAGTCACCCAGAGTCCCATATCTTCCCCTAGCACTCAGGCTGGAGGTGCAAAGCAGAGCTGGAGATCAGCAGGACCCTTCCCAAGCACGGTGCTGAGGTGGAAGGCAGGAAGGAGAGCTCCTTCCTGCCCAAGGGCTGGTGGCAGCTGTACCCTTCTGCAGGGGAATGTGGGGTTCCTGCATCTGGGAGGCTTCCTAAAGCTGGGGTGGGGCTTTTTGAGCAGCTCATGCTTGTCCTGGTGTTCAGGAACAGGGCTGAAAATACCTCTGAGGCCTCTGATTGTCCCAAAGTAAGGTGGAGGAGGTGGCAAGAGTTCTGTTGGTGTGATAGTATCACAGTATTAGTCAGGGTTGGAAGGGACCACAAGGATCACCCAGTTCCAACCCCCCTGCCATGGGCAGGGACACCCCACACTAGATCAGCCTGGCCAGAGCCTCATCCTGCCTGGCCTTAAACACCTCCAGGGCTGGGGCCCCAACCACCTCCCTGGACAACCCATTCCAGGGCTTCACCACTCTCATGGGGAAGAACTTCCTCCTCCCCTCCAGCCTGAATCTCCCCACCTCCAGCTTCATTCCATCCCCCCTAGTCCTATCACTCCCTGAGATCCTGAGCAGCCCCTCCCCAGCCTTCCTGTAGCCCCCTTCAGATCCTGGAAGGCCACAATGAGGTCACCTGGGAGCCTTCTCTTCTCCAGACTGAACAGCCCCAACTCCTTCAGTCTGTCCTCACAGGAGGGGTCCCTTCATAGTGTCAGGTCCCTTCAACAGCCACCTTCTGGACAGCCCTCCTTCACCAGAGGCCAGCCTTTGTCTGGCAGCACTTCACTGCCAGGCAGCTGACTTCTGCTCCCCTCTCTCTCCCCCAGTGTCCAAGAGCTCTAAACCAGGCTGCATCTACTTATGGAGCTGGTCCCGGACCTTCGACACCAAGGCCAAGGGCTGCCAGCGAGCAGTGCCTGCTGTCATCCTGGCTGAGCTGGAGTGGTCCAGCACAGACCTCTCCTACCTGACACTCAGCACCTGCCCAGGTAGGCAGCACCCTGCTGGGACTGGCAGAGGCTGTACCAGAGGCAGCCACATGTGTGCTTGGAGCAGCCATGCAGAGCTTTCCCCCATCGCAGGAGCCCCTGGCTGGGGCTAGAGCCTGGGAGCTGCATCCCTGCCAGGGCAGGTGTGGCTGCAGGCTGTGTTCCACAGGAGCAGATGGAACCTGGTTCTGCAGGGAGCTGCATCCCTGCCAGAGCAAGTGTGGCTGCAGGCTGTGCTCCACAGGAGCAGATGGAACCTCCTGCTTCTGCAGGGAGCTGCATCCCTGCCAGGGCAGGTGTGGCTGCAGGCTGTGTTCCACAGGAGCAGATGGAACCTCCTGGGTTCTGCAGGGAGCTGCATCCCTGCCAGAGCAGGTGTGGCTGCAGGCTGTGTTCCACAGGAGCAGATGGAACCTCCTGCTTCTGCAGGGAGCTGCATCCCTGCCAGAGCAGGTGTGGCTGCAGGCTGTGTTCCACAGGATCAGATGGAGCCTCCTGCTTCTGCAGGGAGCTGCATCCCTGCCAGGGCAGGTGTGGCTGCAGGCTGTGTTCCACAGGAGCAGATGGAACCTCCTGGGTTCTGCAGGGAGCTGCATCCCTGCCAGGGCAGGTGTGGCTGCAGGCTGTGTTCCACAGGATCAGATGGAACCTCCTGCTTCTGCAGGGAGCTGCATCCCTGCCAGGGCAGGTGTGGCTGCAGGCTGTGTTCCACAGGAGCAGATGGAACCTCCTGGGTTCTGCAGGGAGCTGCATCCCTGCCAGGGCAGGTGTGGCTGCAGGCTGTGTTCCACAGGATCAGATGGAACCTCCTGCTTCTGCAGGGAGCTGCATCCCTGCCAGGGCAGGTGTGGCTGCAGGCTGTGTTCCACAGGATCAGATGGAACCTCCTGCTTCTGCAGGGAGCTGCATCCCTGCCAGAGCAGGTGTGGCTGCAGGCTGTGCTCCACAGAATCAGATGGAAACTCCTGGGGTCTGCTCTGCAGGGAGACTCTCTGAATCCCAGAATGGTGGGGGCTGGAAAGGAGAGAGTCCAGGAGAGGACTACTGGAGAGAGTCCAGGAGATGCTGCAAAGCTGCTGAGGGGCCTGGAAGATTTCAACAAGGTCCCCGTGAGGCAGCAATGTGCCCTGGGGGCCAAGAAGGCCAATGGGGTCCTGGTGGCCAGGGAGAAGAGTGTGGCCAGCAGGGCAAGGGAGGTTCTCCTCCCCCTCTGCTCTGCCCTCCTGAGGCCACATCTGGAGTGCTGGGTCCAGTTCTGGGCTCCCCAGCTCAGGAGGGACAGAGAACTGCTGGAGAGAGTCCAGGGGAGGCTGCAGAGCTGCTGAGGGGCCTGGAGCAGCTCTGGGAGGAGCAAAGGCTGAGAGCTCTGGGGCTGAGAGCCTGCAGAAGAGCAGCCCCAGAGGGCAGCTGAGCAATGCTCAGCAAGAGCTCAAGGAGCTGTGGGGGGCAAGAGGCTGGGGCCAGACTCTGCTGAGTGGTGGCCAGGGCCAGGCCAAGGGGCAGCAAGGGGCAGAGAGTGGAGGCCAGGAGGTTGGATGTGAAGAGGAGGAGAAAGTTGTTTGGTGTGAGGGTGCTGGAGGCCTGGAGCAGGCTGCCCAGAGAGGTTGTGGAGTGTCCTTGTGTGGAGAGCTTCCAACCCCCCCTGGGCAGTGTGGTGCTGGGCAAGCTGCTGTGGGTGCCCTGCTGGAGCAGGGCTTGGCCTGGATGAGCTCCAGAGCTCCCTTCCAGCCTCTCCCTGCTGGGTTCTGTTATGTCCTTGTGCTGGAGAGAGGCTTTCCCTGCCACAGGACATCCCCTGCCCTCCCACAGCTCTGCTCTCCAGCTGGGTGGCCTCTCAGTCCTGCAGTGCTTTCCCAGCTGCTTCCTTTGCTCTTCCAGCTAAAGGCTATGTGTTCTGTGGTGATGAGAAGGGCAGTGTGTGGATGTATCACCTCTCCAGCCACCTCACAGCATGGTCCTCCCCTGCCAAGGGCAAACGCTCGGAGAAGAGGATCCCTCCCACACAGGTAAGGACTCCTTTGGCCTTCATGGAATCATGGAGCCAACAAGGTTGGAAAAGACCTCAGAGATCAGCAAGTCCAACCTCCCACCCAACACCTCCTGACAACTAACCCATGGCTCCAAGTGCCACATCCAAGCCCCTCCTGAACACCTCCAGGGATGGGGACTCCACCACCTCCCTGGGCAGCACATCCCAAGGCCCAATCTCTCTCTCTGGGAAGAACTTTCTCCTCACCTCCAGCCTGAACCTCCCCTGGCACAGCTTGAGACTGTGTCCTTTTGTTCTGGTGCTGGCTGCCTGGCAGAAGAGACCAACCCCCAGCTGGCTTCAACTCCCTTCAGGGAGCAAGAAGGTCTCCCCTGAGCCTCCTCTTCTCTAGGCTAAGCAACCCCAGCTCCTTCAGACTGGCTTCACCCCTTTAAACCCTGTCCAGAAGCCTTCCAGAGCTCTCTGTGGTATCCATTGTGCACACACTCACACAAAGGCCTTGGGGGTGCTGATGGAGGAGAAGCTCACCACGAGCTGGCAGTGCCCTCATGCAGCCCAGAAGGCAGCCATGGCCTGGGCTGCATCAAGAGGAGTGTGGGCAGCAGGGCAGGAGAGGGGATTCTGCCCCTCTGCTCTCCTCTGTAGAGACCCCACCTCCAATCCTGCCTCCATTCTGGTGGCCCCAGCACAAGAAGGACACAGAGTTGGAGAGAGCAAGAAGGTCTCCCCTGAGCCTCCTCTTCTCCAGGCTAAGCAGCCCCAGCTCCCTCAGCCTCTCCTCACAGGGCTGTGCTCCAGACCCCTCCCCAGCCTCATTGCCCTTCTCTGCACACCTTCAAGGGGCTGAGCTGGGCCTCTCCCCAGCAGCTGCAGCTGACCCAGCTCCCCTCAGCAGGTTTACACCAGAACACTCCTGGTTTATCTACCCTACACTCACCAGCAATTAGAACCACAGAACCATGGAAGTGTTGGAAGCTGGGAGAGACCTTGGAGATGAAGTCCAACCACTCCCCCAGAGCTCACAACCACACCACTGCTGCTAACCCACAGCCCTCAGCACCACATCCAGGAGGCTTTGAAACCCCTCCAGGGATGGGGACTCCCCCAGCTCCCTGGGCAGCCTGGGCCAGGGCCTGAGAGCCCTTGCTGGGAAGAGATTTTTTCCTCATGTCCAACCTGAACCTCCCCTGGCACAACTTGAGGCCATTTCCTCTTGCCCTGGCTCTTGTTGCATGTGAGGAGGACCTAAGAGTGTGGCCAAGGCCAGCTTTCAACTCTCACACAACCCCACCTGGAACTGGGAGCCATAAAGCAGCTCTGCTGCTGAGTTGTGCAGCAGAAGGGCCCTCAGTGGGTGGTTAAAGGGGGGAGCATGAGAATGGGCAGCACTTCCCTGAGGGCTCAGAGCAGGGCAGCCAGAGGGGCTGTCCCCTGGCAGGACTGCCCCAGGCAGGCTCACAGCTCCCCTGTGCTCATCAGCTGCTGCTGGGGTTGGGTCCTCTGGAGCTTGTCCTTGAGTGTTGTGCTCAGTTCTGGGCCCCTCACTGGACTAAGGTCATTGAAGGGCTGGAGCATGTCCAGAGAAGGGCACTGAGGCTGGTGAAGGGCCTGCAGCACCCTGCCTGTGAGGAGCAGCTGAGGGAGTCCAGCGTGGAGGAGGCTGAGGGGAGACCTCCTCCATTCCTCCTCCCAGAGCTGCTCCAGGCCCCTCAGGACCTCCACAGCCTCCACTGGACTCCCTCCAGCAGGTGCCTGCCCCTCAGCTGGGGAGCTCAGGCCTGCAGCTGTGCTCTCCCTAGGGAGGAGGAGAAGAATAGGATAGGATAGGATAGGATAGGATAGGATAGGATAGGATAGGATAGAATAGAATAGAATAGAATAGAATAGAATAGAATAGAATAGAATAGAATAGAATAGAATAGAATAGAATAGAACTGAACCGAACCGAACCAGGTTGGAAGAGACCTTCAAGATCATGGTGTCCAACCCATCAACCAATCCAACACCACCTAAACAACTAACCCATGGCACCAAGCACCCCATCAAGTCTCCTCCTGAACACCTTCAGTGATGGTGACTCCACCACCTCCCTGGGCAGCACATTCCAATGGGCAATCACTCTCTCTGTGTAAAACTTCCTCCTCACCTCCAGCCTAAACCTCCCCTGGCACAGCCTCAGGCTGTGTCCTCTTGTTCTGGTGCTGGCTGCCTGGGAGAAGAGCCCAACCCCCACCTGGCTACAACCTCCCTTCAGGTAGTTGTAGAGAGCAAGAAGGTCTCCCCTGAGTCTCCTCCTCTCCAGGCTAAGCAACCCCAGCTCCCTCAGCCTCTCCTCACAGGGCTGTGTTCCAAGCCCCTCACCAACTTCGTTGCCCTTCTCTGGACACCTTCCAGCAAGTCAACCTCCTTCCTAAACTGAGGAGCCCAGAACTGGACACAGGACTGAAGGTGTGGCCTAAGCAGTGCTGAGCACAGGGCACAATGACCTCCCTGCTCCTGCTGGCCACACTGTTCCTGATGCAGGCCAGGATGCCCTTGGCCCTCTTGGCTGCCTGGGCACACTGCTGGCTCCTGTTCAGCCTACCATCAACCAGCACCCCCAGGTCCCTCTCTGCCTGGCTGCTCTCAGCCACTCTGCCCCCAGCCTGCAGCACTGCCTGGGGTTGCTGTGGCTGATGTGCTCCCATCCCCATCCCATCCTTCCCTCCTCTGCCCTCCCCAGATCCTCTCGTGGCCGGAGCTCCGCGCCAACGGCGAGCAGCTGACCGAAGTCTTCGTCAACAACGTGGTGGCAGACCCCAGCTTCAGCTACCTGGTTGTGCTCACCAGTGTCAACATCACAGCCATCTGGAAGAAGTCCTAGTCCCTTGTGCCACCCCTCCACCCCCTTGCTTTCAACTAGTGCAGTATTAGTGACTGGTACCCATGTAACCATGACCTCTTCTAGACCAGCTGTTCCGTGGCAGAGCACAAAGCAAACACTCCAGGCGAGAGTTGGTTTGAAGCCATCACCACCACCACCACCACCACCTCCTCCTCCTCCTCCTCCTCTTCCTCCTCCTCCTCCTCAGCATCCACTTTCTTTTACTGTAAGTTTTCACCACTTGGTGCATTTGTTTTATAGAAAGGATGATTAATAAAAGAGGTGTTCAGTTGGCAGTGCCTGGGAGGGGAGGCAGTGTGGGGAGGGGGAGGAAGTGTGGGGAGGGGAGAAAGAGTGGGGAGGGGAGGAAGTGTGAGGGAGGGGAGGAAGTGTGAGGGAGGGGAGGAAGTGTGGGGAGGGGAGGAAGTGTGAGGGAGGGGAGGAAGCGTGGGGAGGGGAGGAAGCGTGGGGAGGGGGAGGAAGCGTGGGGAGGGGAGAAAGAGTGGGGAGGGGAGGAAGTGTGAGGGAGGGGAGGAAGTGTGGGGAGGGGAGGAAGTGTGGGGAGGGGAGAAAGAGTGGGGAGGGGAGGAAGTGTGAGGGAGGGGAGGAAGTGTGAGGGAGGGGAGGAAGTGTGGGGAGGGGAGAAAGAGTGGGGAGGGGAGAAAGAGTGGGGAGGGGAGAAAGAGTGGGGAGGGGAGGAAGTGTGAGGGAGGGGAGGAAGTGTGAGGGAGGGGAGGAAGTGTGAGGGAGGGGAGGAAGAGTGGGGAGGGGAGGAAGTGTGGGGAGCGGAGGAAGCGGGGGGGAGGGGAGGAAGCGGGGGGAGGGGAGAAAGAATGGGGAGGGAAGGAAGAGTGGGGAGGGGAGGAAGTGTGGGGAGGGGAGAAAGAGTGGGGAGGGGAGAAAGAGGAGGGAGGGGAGGAAGTGTGAGGGAGGGGAGGAAGTGTGAGGGAGGGGAGGAAGGCAGTGTGAGGAGGGAATGCAGAGTGGGGAGGGGAAGGAAGGCAGTCCAGGGGAGGGGGAGGCAGCGGGGGGAGGGGAAGCAGTGTGCAAGCCCTGCCAGCCTGCAGCAGCTGCTGGCTCAGGGAGAGGAAGCAGTGTGCAAGCTCTGCAGCTGCTGGCTCAGGGAGGGCAGCATGGGGATGGGAAGCAGTGTGCAAGCCCTGCCAGCCTGCAGCAGCTGCTGGCTCAGGGAGGGGAAGCAGTGTGCAAGCCCTGCCAGCCTGCAGCAGCTGCTGGCTCAGGGAGGGGAAGCAGTGTGCAAGCCCTGCTGGCCTGCAGCAGCTACTGGCTCTAGGGAGGGGAAGCAGTGTGCAAGCCCTGCCGGCCTGCAGCAGCTGCTGGCTCAGGGAGGGGAAGCAGTGTGCAAGCCCTGCCAGCATGCAGCAGCTGCTGGCTCAGGGAGGGGAAGCAGTGTGCAAGCCCTGCTGGCCTGCAGCAGCTACTGGCTCTAGGGAGGGGAAGCAGTGTGCAAGCCCTGCTGGCTTGCAGCAGCTGCTAGCTCAGGGAGGGGAAGCAGTGTGCAAGCCCTGCCGGCCTGCAGCAGCTGCTGGCTCAGGGAGGGGAAGCAGTGTGCAAGCCCTGCAGCTGCTGGCTCAGGGAGGGCAGCATGGGGATGGGAAGCAGTGTGCAAGCCCTGCCAGCATGCAGCAGCTGCTGGCTCAGGGAGAGGAAGCAGTGTGCAAGCCCTGCCGGCCTGCAGCAGCTGCTGGCTCAGGGAGGGGAAGCAGTGTGCAAGCCCTGCCGGCCTGCAGCAGCTGCTGGCTCAGGGAGGGGAAGCAGTGTGCAAGCCCTGCCAGCCTGCAGCAGCTGCTGGCTCAGGGAGGGGAAGCAGTGTGCAAGCCCTCCTGGCCTGCAGCAGCTGCTGGCTCAGGGAGGGGAAGCAGTGTGCAAGCTCTGCAGCTGCTGGCTCAGGGAGGGCAGCATGGGGAGGGGAAGCAGTGTGCAAGCTCTGCAGCTGCTGGCTCAGGGAGGGGAAGCAGTGTGCAAGCCCTGCAGCTGCTGGCTCAGGGAGGGCAGCATGGGGAGGGGAAGCAGTGTGCAAGCCCTGCAGCTGCTGGCTCAGGGAGGGGAAGCAGTGTGCAAGCCCTGCAGCTGCTGGCTCAGGGAGGGCTCTCAGCAGAGTCACCAAAGCAGCCTCCAAAGCCTCACCCCAGGGTCCTTCATTAGAAAAATAGAATTTATTGCAGTGACATCCAACAAATCAACCAAAACCTTAACCCTTCTCCTCCTGGCACAGTGCTGCTGGGCTGCGGGAAACCAAAAGGCTTCAACTTCTCACTGCTGCCAGTGGAAATGAAACCTAAATGGCACAAGAGGAGAAGGAGTTGCCATGAAAGGAGGGGGAAATAGAGCACTCAGCTGCTGGGCACATCCTGCTGCAGCTGCAGGGCCTTCACTCAATGCCTTCCTGCTTGTCCTTGATGGCAACCTGCAACACAAACAGAAACAGAGGTGCTGAGGGCTGAGCTAGAGGAAGGTCCTCGAAGCATTGCTGAGTGTCCTGTGAAACACTGAGAGAAAACCACTGCAGGGCAGCCAGGGACAGAGAGCACCCAACCAGCCTGGGCAAGCAAACAACTCTGAAAAGCTGCCAGGCTCCACCATGTCTGGACAGGAGTCCTTTCCTCTCAGAATCCTTGGGAAGGAGCTCTGGAGCTCATCCAGGCCAAGCCCTGCTCCAGCAGGGCACCCACAGCACAGTGCCCAGCACCACACTGCCCAGGGGGGGTTGGGAGCTCTCCACACAAGGACACTCCACAACCTCTCTGGTAGAATGGTTTGGGTTGGAAGGGAGCTCTGGAGCTCATCCAGTCCAACCCCACTGCCAGAGCAGGGTCCCCCATGGCAGCTCACCCAGGAACACATCCAGAGGGGGTTTGGAAGTCTCCAGAGGAGACTCCACAACCTCTCTGGGCAGCCTGCTCCAGGCCTCCAGCACCCTCACACCAAACAACTTTCTCCTCCTCTTCACATCCAACCTCCTGGCCTCCACTCTCTGCCCAAGGCTGCCCCTTGGCCTGGCCCTGGCCACCACTCAGCAGAGTCTGGCCCCAGCCTCTTGCCCCCCACAGCTCCTTTAGCTCTTGCTGAGCATTGCTCAGCTGCCCTCTGGGGCTGCTCTTCTGCAGGCTCTCAGCCCCAGGGCTCTCAGCCTTTGCTCCTCCCAGAGCTGCTCCAGGCCCCTCAGCAACTTTTCAGCCTCCCCTGGACTCTCTCCAGCACTTCTCTGTCCCTCCTGAACTGGAGAGCCCAGACCTGGACCCAGCACTCCAAAACTGGCCTGAGGGGAACAAGAGAGGAGAACCTCCCTTACCCCGCTGGCCACACTCTTCTCCATTCACCTTGGCCTTCTTGGCCCCCAGGGCACAGTGGTGGCTCAGGGGGACCTTGTTGTCCCCCAGCACTCCCCAGCCCCTTTCCCCCATTTGCCATCCTGTGCTGGCAGCTGCAGGCTGCAGCACCCTTCCCTTTGATTAGCTTTGAACTGCTGGGGGCCGAAACGCTTTGGCAAGCAGCAAGCCTTACCCTGAACCTCTCCTCCAGGAGGGAGAGCTCGCTGATCAGATCGGTGATGGCATTGGTGAAAGCCTCCTGGGGGCTGTAGTCAGGGGTGGTCTGCACACGGATGATAATCTTATGTTCCAGCGGGTGTGGGACTTTGTACCCTGCAAACAGCACCTGGGGGTCCTTCAGTAGCTGCCTGGGGGCGGGGGGAAGCAGCAGTGAGCAACCGCTCAGCACCAACACAGAAGCTTTTTAGACCCCAAACCCCCCCAGTTAACATCCCCCCATCCCCACCCCCACCCCCCCGCCTCATTTCTGCTTCAATTGAAGCCCAGCCCTCGAGCTCACGACTTGATGATGTTCCCCAAGGTGTGATCTTCCTTGTTGATGGTAAACAGGCAGGCGTTGGGCACCTTGGTGTCTTTGTTGATGGTGATCCTGGGAGGGTTGAGACAACTCAGTTACCTCCCGGGGGGCTTCCATACAGCCGCGGGGGGAGGGGGGGGGGGGGAGGGGTCCGGGCTCCCCGTACGGGGAGCCCGGACCCCTCCCCCCCCGCCTCCCCCCCCGGCCTCATCGGAGCCTTCAACCCCACCACAGCTCACTTCTTCTCGCCCTCAAAGAGCAGGAAGGACTCGAAGGCCGGAGGGGCGTTCATCCTGCGGCCGCCGCTGCCGCCGCTACCAGGCTGCGGAGCTTCGCTTCCGGTCGCTTCCGGCCACTTCCGGTGGCTTCCGACGGCGGCTGAGGCGGTCACAGCGCCTCCTGGCGGCAGGGAGGGGAAAGGGCCTCCCGCGGCGGTGCGCTCGGCAAGGGCCGGGGCGGCGCCGGTGGCGTCATGGGGAGCGCGGCTGGGAGGAGGCCAACGGGGCCAGCAGAAGGGGGAGCGTCACGGCGATGGCACCGGCAGGGGTGGCACTACTTACACCCCGTGCCACCAGCAGGGATGGCATCAGCAGTGGTGCCAGTTACACCCTGTGCCACATGCATGGGTGCCACCAGCAGTTGTGGCACCACTTACACCCTGTGCCACCTGTAAGGATGGCACCAGCAGTGGTGGCACCACTTACACCCTGTGTCACCAGCAGGGATGGCACCGGCATTGGTGGCACCACTTACACCCTGTGCCACCTGTAGGGATGGCACCAGCAGTGGTGGCACCATTTACACCCTGTGCCACCAGCAGTGGTGGCACCACTTACACCCTGTGCCACCTGTAGGGATGGCACCAGCAGTGGTGGCACCACTTACACCCCGTGCCACCAACAGGGATGGCACCAGCAGTAGTGCCAGTTACACCCTGTGCCACACGCATGGATGCCACCAGCAGTTGTAGCACCACTTACACCCTGTGCCACCTGTAGGGATGGTACCTGTTACACCCTGTGCCACCAGCAGGGATGGCACCTGCAATGGTGGCACCACTTACACCCCGTGCCACCTGTAGGGATGGCACCAGCAGTGGTGGCACCACTTACACCCCGTGCCACCCTCGGTGGGATTGGCAGCAGAACCATTGGTGGCTTCACCACCAGTGCCTGACTGGTGCCACCAGACATGGCACCGAGAGAGGGACATCAGTGATGACATGAGGAGGGCTGACACCGGTGCCACCCTCAGCCATGCCCCCAGCTGAGCCCTCTGTGATGCCACCACTGCGGCCACCAGACATGGCACCAATGCTGCCAGCAGTGCCACTCTCAGCAGCGCCACCGGCAGAGCTTTCGCCCTCTCCCCACCACTGACGTCCCCACCAGCGGTGCCAGCAAAAGTGGCACCAGGAGAGCCACCGGCGCCACCTCCAGTGCCACCAGCCGAGCTGTAACCAGTGCCAGCCCAGCACTGCCCACCTCCAGCCGCCAGGGCCAGTCCCCGTGGCCAGCAGCGTCCCCACCAGTGCCACACAGGACAGGGCTGCAGGGTACAGAGAGCCTTTATTGCCACCACCTCGGTCCCCACGGGGCGGGGGGGGGACACCCCCAGCCCCCTCACGTCTGCAGCTGCAGCAGGGCAGGGGCCGGGGGGTCTGGGGGCTGTGCCAGGCGGTGGTGACCCTCCAGCTCCTGCAGCACCTCAAAGAGCCGACTCAGCCCCTCGGGCAGGGGGGCGTCTGGGAAGGGGGAGCAGCAGTGAGAGCCCTGCACCCCCCACAGGCTCCACCGCTGCCCCCCCAGCCTCTGGGGACCAGAGTGTCCCCAGAAGCCCACCCCAGACCTTACCTTCCCCCCGGGGGCCATCCCCAGTGTCCGCTGGCTCCAGCAGCTCCCAGTACTTCTCCCTGGCGAGGAAGGGGAGGATGGGAGGAAGGGGAGGATGGGAGGGAGCCCTGGCAGGAGGAGGGAGGGGCTGCATGGGTGTCTGCGGGGGGTGGGGGTGGGGCTCACCTGAGGGTCCCTCGGAGGCCCTGGAGGTGGTGGAAGAGGCGCTGAGCCTCCGCGGCGGGGTCCAGGGGGTCGCTCCAGTCCTGCAGCCTGACGCCGTGCCGGGTCCGGTCACAGCCCAGCCCTGAGGGACAAGGCTTCAGGATACCAGGGGACCCCCAGCAACCCCTCCAGCGGCCCCCCTCCAGCACCATAAACTGGTGAGGCTGGCAGAGACCTCTGAGCTCAGCCAGCCCAAGCACTCCCCCAGAGCTCACAGCCACACCACTGCTGCTCAGCCACTGCACCACAGCCCTCAGCACCACATCCATCTGGCTTTGAAACCCCTCCAGGGATGGGGACTCCCCCAGCTCCCTGGGCAGCCTGGGCCAGGGCCTGAGAGCCCTTGCTGGGAAGAAATGATTCCTAATACCCAAGCTGAACCTCCCCTGCTGCAGCCTGAGGCCATCTCCTCCTGCCCTGTCACTGCATGTGAAAAGTTCTGGCTTGGGTCTCAGTGCAGGAAGGACATTGAGGGCTGGAGCAGGGCCAGAGAAGAGCAATGGGGCAGGGTCTGGAGAACAGGGCTGAGGGAGCTGGGGGTGTTGAGCCTGGAGAAGAGGAGGCTGAGGGAGACCTCATTGCTCTCTGCAGCTCCCTGAGAGGAGGCTGGAGCCAGGTGGGGGCTGGGCTCTGCTCCCTAGGATCAGATGCTAGAAGGAGAGGCAATGGCCTGGAATTGTGCCAGGGGAGGGTGAGGTTGGAGATGAGGAAAACTTTCTCTGCTGCAGCAGTGGTCAGGGCCTGGCAGAGGCTGCCCAGGGAGGTGGTGGAGTGCCCATGCCTGGAGGGGTTCAAGCAAGCTGTGGCCATGGTGGTGTTTAGCTCATGGTGTGACCTCCGCTCTCAGAGCTGTGACCTACACCTGGCTCCAGCCTCCTCCCAGGGAGCTGCAGAGAGCAATGAGGTCTCCTGAAGACTAAACAACCCCAGCTCCCTCAGCTGCTCCTCACAAGACATGTCTAAGACTCTTCATCACTTTAGTTGCTCTCTGGACCTGCTCCAGCCTTCAAAGTCCTTCTTGGAGTGAGAGACCCAGGACTGACCCCAGGGTTCAAGCTATGGATGGCCTCAGCAGTGCCCAGCACAGGAGGACAATCCCTGCCCTGCTCCTGCTGCCCACACCACTGCTGCTCCAGGCCAGGCTGCTGGGGACCTTCTTGGCCACCTGGGCACCCCCTGGCTCATCTTCAGCTGCTGCCAACCAGCACCCCCAGGGCCTTTTCCCCCAGGCAGTTTGCAGCCCTCAGCCTGGAGCCTTCCTGGGATTGTTGTGACTCAAGGTCAGGACCCAGCCCTTGGCCTTGTTGAGCCTCATCCCATTGGCCTCAGCCCATGGATCCAGCCTGGCCAGGTCCCTCTGCAGAGCCTCCCTGCCCTCCAGCAACTCTCAAGCTGTGCCAGGGGAGGTTTAGGCTGGAGGTGAAGAGAAAGTTCTTCCCAGCAAGAGAGATTGGCCCTTGGGATGTGCTGCCCAGGGAGGTGGTGGAGTCCCTGTCCCTGGAGGTGTTCAGGAGGGGATTGGATGTGGCACTTGGAGCCATGGTTTAGTTGTCAGGAGGTGTTGGGTGACAGCTTGAACTTGATGATCTCTGAGGTCTGGTTGTTCTGTGGTCCCTGGGTCACCCCCTCAGTACCTGTCCTCTCCTTCTGGTGGCAGCAGCTCCACTTGTCGCCGCGGAAGACCCCGGGGTGGTAGGCGGGGAGCAGCTGGGGGTTGTTGCCGCAGACCTTGCGCAGCGCCGACAGCCACTGGTTCAGCTCATTGACACTCTGCGCGGTGCGGGGAGGGGGGTCAGAGGGACCCCCGGAGCCGGGACACCTCTCGGGGTGCACCACCCCCCCGCCCCGGGGCCTCATCCCACCTTGCACTGGAGGTAGGCAGTCTCCTGCTGCCCACCCACATCCCTGTAGACCACCTGCATGACGTGGGAGCTGCCGAAGCTCTTCTCCTCCACCTTCTCTGCCGCCAGGATGCTGGCCAGGGCGATGGCACCGCTACGCTGGCAGGGGGCAGGGAGGTGGCAGGGGGCGGGGAGCGGGGGGTCAGTGCCACCCATCGGCCCGGCCTGCCACCACCCTGCACCCACCACGCCTGGCACCCCTGTACCTCGGCGCCAGGGCTCTTGCCGAAGCTGAGGGCCTCCCCGGTGAGGCAGAAGTGCAGCTTCCCGGAGGTGGCGGCGAGCAGCGGCCCCCTGCCCCGCGTCTTGTGCACGAAGAGCAGCCCCTCCTTCAGCACCGCCCGCCCCTCGCCTTCCTCCTCCTCCTCTTCCTCCATCCCCACCAGCTGGCTGATGAAGTCCTTCATCCGGGCGATGCCCTGCTGCAGGGTGGGCAGCAGCGGGGCCAGCCAGGTCTCCTTAGCCCTCCCAGCCGCCGGCTCCATGTTGCCCACCAGCTGGACAGCCTGCAGACCCCCGGGGAGGGCGCTGTCAGCAGCCGCGGGCACAGCCCTCCCCCAGTCGGAAGCGGTCGGGAGCCCTCCCCCCAGAAATGCCGACTCGGGGGGCACCACCCCCCCGCCGGGCGCTGTCCCACCTTGGCCAGGAGCAGCAGGGTGCGGCTGGTGCGGGCATCGGCGTGGCTCTGGCGCAGGTGGAAGAGCTTGGGGGCCAGGATGGCCGGCGAGAAGAAGCGCAGGCACAGGAAGCTGGTGACGGCCACGAAGCCGGCGTGCTGCGGTCAAGAGAGGTGGGGGGAGATGGGTCAGGGTCTGCCCCACTGCGGGACACCCCCTGCCACCACACGGGACAAGGGCTGATGGCTGGGACTGGAAAAGGAAGATTAGGTTAGAGAGAGGAAGAATTTACATTGAGGGTGGGGGAGAGCCTGGCCCAGGCTGCCCAGAGAGCTGCCCCATGGCTGGCAGCAGTGCAGGGCAGGTTGTGTGGGGCTGGGAGCAGCCTGCTGGGGTTGGGGATGGCCCTGGGGGCTGCAGGGGGTTGGACTGGGTGGACTTGGAAGGTCTCTTCCTACCCACCCCAGGCTGGGATTCTGTGAACACCTGGATCTGAAGGAGTCAGTGGCTCTGGGAAGTTGCTTCTGCCCTCAGCATGTTGAGCCCAGCACCTCTGCACCCCCTGCACCTCAGCTGCACCCCGTGGCACATGGAGGCAGCAGGGACATGTGGGGCTGCCTCCCGGCACCAGGGCTGCTGTCTGGGGGCAGCACAGCCCCTGGAGGGCTGCCACAGACAATGGAGAAGGGACTCCAGTGAGCACAGCTGCAGACTGCACCCCCTCCCCGTCTGCCCCCCGGCCCGTCTCCCCCCGGGGCCGCCGCACCTGGTGCTGCGGGAAGCGCCCCGCGGCGCGCCGGAAGAGCTGGCGGAAGGCGGCGCGGATGGCAGGGGGGCAGGCGGGGGGCCGACTTGCAGATGGCATCCAGCAGCTCGCCCAGGTATGCCTGCAGGTGCTGGCGGCCCTGCTCGATCACCTCGCCCTCCGTCTGCACCCGGTGCAGCCCCGAGCACCTGCGGGCACCGGGCGGCGTCAGCCCCGGGGCCGGCCCCCTCCCCGCGCCCCCTGCCCCCGCCTGCCCCTTACCCAACGTCTCTGAGCTCCACCTTGCCAGGGTCCAGCTCCACCTGCTTCTTCTCCTCGAAGACTCGGGCGATGGTGGGGCCCAGCACGGCGTGCAGGTAGGGCATCCCTGCCACCTACCCGGCGACCACGCAGCCCTTCAGCTGAGGGGCAGGGCTGGCACCCCCGCGCTGCCCAACCAGGGGCACTCAGGGCACCTTTCCCAACCTCCCAGGCCTCCCCCCGCGGGAGCTGGCCCCGGTGGGGACAGCCCAGAGCCAGAGTGAGCTGTGAGGAGCAGGTTTGGCACCTTGAGGAAGGACTCCATCGACTTGGAGGCCAGGGAGTTGCTCCGGAACAAGGTGTTGGGCTCGCCTGCAAGGGAGGAGAGGGTCTTTGGCCTTGGGACTGGCCATGGGTCACCCACTGGGCAGCTGGGGGACATTTATAGGGGCTCTGCCCTCCACCCCTGGACATTTCCATAGGAGCTGTGGGGACTTCCTAACCCCAAAGCACCACCTGCTCCATCAGCCCAGGAGGGTCCCACCAGCAGGCTCCCCCAGAGCACAGGGTGATGGCTGAGCCTCACCAGCCACCCCCCCAGAAACAAATCACCACACAAGGGCTTGGAGGTTTTGCAGCCCCGGGAGGTGGTTGGAAGCCTCCAGCTCTGCTCCCTGCTCCAGCCTTACAGGGCTTGGCCAGCTCCAGCTCGAAGAGCAGGTCCAGGAACTCCTTGACCAACCCTTGGCCCAAGAAGAGTTTAACCAAGTTGGTGGCGAGCTCCTGGCGGCACTCAGCTGTGGTGGTCTCGTCCAGGAGGGTGACCAGGTGGACTTGGCCGTCCTGGTGGGGAGAGGCACCCCCATGTGATGGCCCCAGGGAGACAGATGCCTTGGCAGAGAGCTGGGGGAGGGTAGGTGCCCTGGCAGGGCTTCACCCAGAGCCCTCACCTGCAGCCCCGACTTCACCTCCTGGCACAGGAGCTGGAGCAGGGGCTGGTAGCAGTGGGAGGGCAGCACCGTCTCGTCCCGCAGCTTCACCTGCAGCTGCAGCGAGCCCAGGCTGCCTCGGCGCCTGCAGGAGCATGGGGCAGGGGGGTGGGGGGGGGTGGGTGGACAGAAGGATGCACGGAGGGCTGGAGAAGACCTTCACCAAGCAGGAGGCAGCCCAAGAGCCCGGCACAGCCTGGGCAGCCCAGACAAAGGCGTGCCCAAGAGCTGCCCCTCCAAGGGGAGGATGCTTCCCACGAGCGATCCCCCGCGGGCACCGGGACCACCCTGCCCCGCAGTGCCGGCACTCACTCATCCTCCCTCGGCTTGGACTTGTCTGGCCACAGCCTGAACCAGCCCTCCTCCTGCCCGGCCACCTCCAGCCCCTGCACGCTGAACACCACCTGGCAGCGGAGAGCAGGAGGGGGTGAGGCATGCGGCCGGGCAGCCCCCAGCCCTGGCAGCGGAGGGCAGGAGGGGGTGAGGCATGCGGTGGGGCAGCCCCCAGCCCTGGCAGTGGAGGGCAGGAGGGGGTGAGGCATGCGGCAGGGCAGCCCCCAGCCCTGGCAGCGGAGGGCAGGAGGGGGTGAGGCATGCGGTGGGGCAGCCCCCAGCCCTGGCAGTGGAGGGCAGGAGGGGGTGAGGCATGCGGCAGGGCAGCCCCCAGCCCTGGCAGCGGAGGGCAGGAGGGGGTGAGGCATGCGGCAGGGCAGCCCCCAGCCCTGGCAGCGGAGGGCAGGAGGGGGTGAGGCATGCGGCCGGGCAGCCCCCAGCCCTGGCAGCGGAGGGCAGGAGGGGGTGAGGCATGCAGTGGAGCAGCCCCCAGCCCTGGCAGCGGAGGGCAGGAGTGGGTGAGGCATGCGGTGGAGCAGCCCCCAGCCCTGGCAGGGGAGGGCAGGAGGAGGTGAGGCATGCAGCTGGGCAGCCCCCAGCCCTGGCAGCGGAGGGCAGGAGGGGGTGAGGCATACGGTGGAGCAGCCCCCAGCCCTGGCAGCGGAGAGCAGGAGGGGGTGAGGCATGCGGCAGGTCAGCCCCCAGCCCTGGCAGTGGAGGGCAGGAGGGGGTGAGGCATGCGGTGGAGCAGCCCCCAGCCCTGGCAGCGGAGGGCAGGAGGGGGTGAGGCATGCGGCAGGGCAGCCCCCAGCCCTGGCAGGGGAGGGCAGGAGGGGGTGAGGCATGCGGTGGAGCAGCCCCCAGCTCTGGCAGCGGAGAGAGGAGGTCGGGGATGGGAGGGTGGGGAGGGGTCTCACCTTGCCCAGGAAATCATTCCTGCCCACCAGGTCCCAGTCCCACACCTCCACGCACAGCTTCTCCCCGGCGGGCTCGGCCAGCTCGAACTCGAAGGTCTCGTTCCAGCGCGGGTAGCAGGAGCGCTTCACCACCTGCAAGGGCAAACCCCCCGCGGACAGCCTGCTGGGCAAGGCAGGAAGGGACGGGGAGGGCTCCCGGCCGAGGGTTGGGCTTCTCAGCGGAGCGGCTCTCAGCGCCGGCGGGCTGGGGGCCGGGAGGCACCGCGGGGACACTCACGGCGCTCTCCTGAGCCCGGCCGTTGTAGCGCAGGCGGACGAAGGGGTCGGAGGCTCCGTTCCGGTCCTTCCTGGCCAAATCCCTGCCGACAAGAGAGGCAGTTTCCCACTGTGCCCACTGCCCCCCTCAGCACCTCAGGATGCACTCCCCAAAGACCAGCACATCAGGTGAATTCTGCCTCAGGACCTCTGCTAGCTGCTGGGTGGTGGTGGGGATGCTCTCTGCATAAGGAAGAATCACAGAATCCCAGCAGGGAGAGGCTGGAAAGGACCTCTGGAGGTCATCCAGGCCAAACCCTGCTCCAGCAGGGCACCCACAGCAGCTTGCCCAGCACCACACTGCCCAGGGGGGTTGGAAGCTCTCCACACAAGGACACTCCACAACCTCTCTGGGCAGCCTGCTCCAGGCCTCCAGCACCCTCACACCAAACAACTTTCTCCTCCTCTTCACATCCAACCTCCTGGCCTCCACTCTCTGCCCCTTGCTGCCCCTTGGCCTGGCCCTGGCCACCACTCAGCAGAGTCTGGCCCCAGCCTCTTGCCCCCCACAGCTCCTTTAGCTCTTGCTGAGCATTGCTCAGCTGCCCTCTGGGGCTGCTCCTCTGTAGGCTCTCAGCCCCAGGGCTCTCAGCCTTTGCTCCTGCCAGAGCTGCTCCAGGCCCCTCAGCAGCTCTGCAGCCTCCCCTGGGCTCTCTCCAGCAGTTCTCTGTCTCTCCTCAACTGGGGAACCCAGACCTGGATGGAGGACTCCAGATGTAACCTCCCTAGGGCAGAGCAGGCTGTGAGGAGACCCTCCCTTGCCCTGCTGGCCACCCTCTTCTCCCTGCCCCCCAGGACCCCTTTGGCCTTCTTGGCCCCCAGGGCACATTGCTGCCTCCTGGGGACCTTGTTGTCCCCCAGCACTCCCAGCTCCTTCTCCTTGGAGCTGCTTCCCAGCAGGTCCCCCCTCAGCTGTGCTGCTGCAGGAGGTTGTTCCTCCCCAGGGCCAGGACCCTGCCCTTGCCCTTGCTGAGCTCCATGAGGCTCCCTGTGCCCAGCTCTGCAGCCTGGCCAGGCCTGGCTGGATGGCAGCACAGCCTGAGGGCTGTCAGCCACTGCTCCCAGCTTGGTGCCAGCAGCAAAATAGCTGAGGGGACACTGTTGGGTGGTGACTGATGGTCACTGATGAAGATGTTGACCAACACTGGCCTCAGTCCTGGCCCCTGGGGAGGACCACCAGCTCCAGGCCTCCAACTGGACTCTGCAGCACTGATCCCTCTGAACCCTCTGAGCTCTTCCCTGCAGACAGGTCTCAACCCACCTCACTGTCCACTTCCAACCCACACTTCCTGACCTTCTCTTGGAGGACATCATGAGACACAGTGTCATATCTCCTCCAGATCTGATCCAGGACACAGCTTTCCTGCTTTCTCTGCCTCTCCTCTGAGCTGGCTCTGCTGAGGACCATAGCTCTGCTCCTCTCAGCTCTGAGCCATGACACAGTGTGATGGTTGGGGAGCCCCAGCAACCCTGGCTCACCACCCACAGCCCCCTGTCCCTTAGCCCCTCCTCACCTGGCCTCCAGCACGGTGCAGCAGAGCCTCCTCCGGTCCCCCTGGCTCCCCAGGACCTCCAGCCGCAGGTGGATCTCTCCCTGCACCTCCTCGGCAGGGTCCACCTCACTGAGGCTCACCCAGCTGCTGTATCCTGCGGGCACAGGAGCACCCCCATGAGAGCAGGGGTCTGGGGGAGGGTCCTGGGGGCTGGCTTGTCACAGGGATGGGAGATGTGTCCTCCCTGGGAGCCTCTCCCCCCCGCTGCCCCTACCCTTGGGGTGCTCCAGCAGCGTGTCCCGGCTGATGCAGACCTTCCCGATGACGTCGTCACGGCTGCGAAACAGCAGCAGCAGGACCTGGGCTGGGACCAGAGCCACCTGCTCCACCAGGCCCCAGGCAGCACAGCCCCTGCCCTCTGTGCCAGGGGGCACCATGGCACTCCGCTGGCCTGGCCTGGGGCCGCCACGTGGAGCACATCAGCCTCCCTTTGCTGGAAGACAGCCTCGGGGAAAGAGCTCCAGCAGGCTGTGTCCCAACGCCCAGGGCCAGCACAGCCTGGGCTCTGCAGCCTACAGCAGGGTTGAGCCAGCAGGCTCTGAGTCCCTGTGCCCAGCCCCCCGTGCCAGCCTCCCATACCTGAGGGCGTCCTCGTCCATGACGTAGATGGAGATGCTGTGGAAGCTGGGCTGGAGGTGCACCTCGTACTCCTCCCCCCAGAACGGGGACAGAGTCTTCCACACTGTGGCAGTCCTGCAAGGCAGACAGCACTGGGGACTCACAGCTCCCTCCCCAGCTTGTGACATGCAGCTGGAGGCAGCAGCCACAGTTCTGAGCCCTCAGCTCCATCTCTGGCCCTGGCCCTGGCCTGCCTCGTGGCTCCGGGCTAGCAAGACATGGGGGGCGGCTTGCAGGGTGGGAGGTGGCCAGGAGCTGCTGGACATCACAGCCTGGGTCTGGAGAGGTAACTCAGCCCAAAGCAAGGAGTTCAATGACAACAACAATGATAAAGAAGGGGAAGAAAGAAGAAGGAGTAAGGAAAGGAGGAATAAGGAAAGAGGAAGGAGGAGAAGGAGGAAGGGAGAAGGAGGAAGGGAGAAGGAGGAAGGGAGAAGGAGGAAGAAGGAGAAGGAGGAAGGAGGAGAAGGAAGAAGGAGGAAGGAGGAGAAGGAAGAAGGAGGAAGGAGGAGAAGGAAGAAGGAGGAAGGAGGAGAAGGAAGAAGGGGGAGAAGGAGGAAGGAGGAGAAGGAGGAAGAAGGAGAAGGAGGAAGAAGAGGAAGGAGGAGAAGGAGGAAGGAGGAGAAGGAGGAAGAAGGAGGAAGGAGGAGAAGGAGGAAGAAGGAGAAGGAGGAAGAAGGAGAAGGAGGAAGAAGGAGAAGGAGGAAGGAGGAGAAGGAGGAAAGAGGAGAAGGAGGAAAGAGGAGAAGGAGGAGGAAGAAGGAGAAGGAGGAAGGAGGAGAAGGAGGAAGGAGGAGAAGGAGGAAGGGGGAGAAGAAGGAAGGGGGAGAAGAAGGAAGGAGGAGAAGGAGGAAGGAGGAGAAGGAGGAAGAAGGAGAAGGAGGAAGAAGGAGAAGGAGGAAGGAGGAGAAGGAGGAAAGAGGAGGAGGAAGGAGGAGAAGGAGGAAGAAGAAGGAGGAAGGAGGAGAAGGAGGAAGGAGGAGAAGGAGGAAGAGAGGGAAGGAGGAAGGAGGAGAAGGAGGAAGGAGGAGAAGGAGGAAGGAGGAGAAGGAGGAAGGAGAAGGAGGAAGGAGGAGAAGGAGGAAGGGGAGGAGAAGGAGGAAGGGGGAGAAGGAGGAAGGGGGAGAAGGAGGAAGGAGGAGAAGGAGGAAGGAGGAGAAGGAGGAAGGAGGAGAAGGAGGAAGGAGGAGAAGGAGGAAGGGAGAAGAAGGAGGAAGGGAGAAGAAAGAGGAAGGGAGAAGAAGGAGAAGAAAAAGAGAAAGAAGAAAAGAGCAAAGAAGAATACAGAAGAAAGAAGAAAAGGAAGAAGAGCAAAGAAGAAGAAGAAGAAGAAGAAAAGAGCAGATTAAGAAGGAGGAAGAGGAAGATGCTATCAGGGACAGACAGATCCTCGCCTGCAGCAGGGCAGCTGGAGGCACTCACCAGGCGCCAGCTCTGCCAGCATGCCTGGGGGACCTGCCAGGGACGAGCAGCCACTCACCTGATGATGGCCTCATCGGTCGACCTTCACGATGCAGTATGGGTCACTGCTGCCCGTGCTGGAAGGACACAGCAGGGCTCTGTCAGTGCCACCAACCACGGCCCTGGGCCCTGCGCCCACCCCGCGGGGCTCTCACAGGCATGGGCACCCCAAGCCTTCAGCTCGGGCACACAGCCCTGCAAAGGGAGGGGGGCTGACACCTCAGAGCTCTGGGGTGCTGGGGGATGAAGGCCCCAGAGGGGGGATCTGGCCACCACTGCAGGCGTGTGCTGACCCCAGCCGCACTCCCAGGCCGGTGGCAGCGCCTCCCGGAGCGTGTCCGGCGGGCCGCGTCCCGCCGGCAGCTGGCAGCGGCTCTGCTCTTCCCCGCAGGAAGGTGAAGAAACAAACAAATCCCCACCCTTCCTGAGAGGCCTCCAGCCCCTCACACACAGCCTTCCCCAGCCCTGGCACCCCCCTGGGGACGGGGACGGCCGTGGGGATGCGGAGGCGGCGAAGGGCGGGCACCGCGTGCCGGGGCACCCGCGGGCTGCTGGCATCCTGACCCCCCTGGGGACACCCTGAGCCAAAGTCCTCATCACCATTTCGGAATGGAATGGAATAGACCAGACCAGGTTGGAAGAGACCTTCATGATCATCATGTCCAACCTATCACCCAACACCACCTAAACAACTAACCCATGGCACCAAGCACCCCATCAAGTCTCCTCCTGAACACCTCCAGGGATGGTGACTCCACCACCTCCCCAGGCAGCCCATTCCCATGGGCAATCTCTCTCTCTGTATAGAACTTCTTCCTAACATCCAACCTAAACCTCCCCTGGCACAGCTTGAGACTGTGTCCTCTTGTTCTGGTGTTGGGTGCCTGGCAGAAGAGACCAACCCCCACCTGGCTCCAACCTCCCTTCAGGCAGTTGGAGAGAGC
The DNA here is from genome assembly GCF_026170545.1 of Melanerpes formicivorus. NCBI lineage: Eukaryota > Metazoa > Chordata > Aves > Piciformes > Picidae > Melanerpes > Melanerpes formicivorus. The sequence goes on from NW_027142440.1 coordinate 2,114,810, forward strand.
AAGAAGGTCTCCCCTGAGCCTCCTCCTCTCCAGGCTAAGCAACCCCAGCTCCCTCAGCCTCTCCTCACAGGGCTGTGCTCCAGACCCCTCCCCAGCTTTGTTGCCCTTCTCTGGACTCCTTCCAGCAGCTCAACCTCCTTCCTAACCTGAGGGGCCCAGAACTGGACACAGGACTCAAGGTGTGGCCTGAGCAGTGCAGTGTACAGGGGCAGAATGACCTCCCTGCTCCTGCTGGCCACACTGTTCCTGATGCAGGCCAGGATGCCCTTGGCCCTCTTGGCTGCCTGGGCACACTGCTGGCTCATGTTCAGCCTACCGTCGACCAGCTGCCTGCCCCAGCTCATCAGGGAGGAGCTGGCTGGGTGGCAGGCGGGCTGGGGGGCACCAGCCCGAGGCAGAGGAGCCAGCAGGACCCAGGTGCTGGCCAAGAGGGTGTAAAGGTTGTGGCTCCAGCTGGCACGGAGCTGCTCCCAGCAGGGTTACTCATTAACACCCAGCCTGGCAGCCTCCACTGCCAGCCCTGAGCAGCCTGGGGAAGGGGGAAGTGCATGGGGTTGGGATCTGGAGACCTTGAGCATGGAGGAACTGCCCCATCCCAAAGCCAGGGAGGTGGAGAGGCAGCTGCTGGGGGGATTGAGAGGGGCTGGGGGATTCAAGTTAGTGAGTGTCCTGGAGAAGGTGGAGAGTGCATGGGGCTGGGGTTTGGAGAGCCTGAGCCTGGAGCAACTTCCTCATCCCAAAATAAGGGGGGAGGAGGAGAAGCAGCTGCTGGGGGAGGGGTTTGAGAGGGGCTGGGGGGGGGGGGGTTGAGAGGGGCTGGGGAACTGAAAGAGGTTGGGGAGTTGAGAGGGCTTGGGGGATTTGTCAAGTCAGACCTGAGGAGAAAGTGGAGTGCATGGAGTTGGGGTTTGGAGAGCAACTTCCTCATCCCAAAACCAGGGAGGAGGAGAAGCAGCTGCTGGGGGGGGGGGGGGAGGGGGGGTGTTTGAGAGGGTTTGGGGGATTGAAGGAGGCTGGGGAGTTGAGAGGGGTTGGGGAGTTGTCAGCCAGCCTTGGGCACCCTGGAGGAGGTGGGGAGTGCATGGGTTGGGGTTTGGGGACCCTGTGCATGGAGGGACTGCCCCATCCCAAAAGCAGAGAGGTGGAGAGGCAGCTCCTGGGGAGATTGAGAGGGGCTGGGGGATTGAAAGAGGCTGGGGAGTTGAGAGGGGTTGGGGAGTTGAGAGGGGCTGGGGAGTTGAGAGTGCAAGGGTTGGGGAGTTGAAAGAGGGGTTGGGGAGTTCATCAACCAGCCATGAGCGCTCTGGAGAAGGTGTGGAGTGCATGGGTTGGGGTTTGGGGACCCTGTGCATGGAGGGACTGCCCCATCCCAAAGCCAGGGAGGTGGAGAAGCAGCTGCTGGGGGCATTAAGAGGGGCTGGGGGATTGAAAGGGGCTGGGGAGTTGAAAGAGGGGTTGGGGAATTTGTCAAGCCTGACCTGAGTGTGCTGGAGAAGCAGGGTGGGGAGCGCATGGGGTTGGGGTTTGGGGATCCTGAGCATGGAGCAGTTTCCTCATCCATAACATGGGAGGTGGAGAGGCAGCTGCTGGGGGGGATTGAGAGGGGCTGGGGGATTCATCTGCCAGCCCTGAGCAGCCTTTAGAAGGGTGGGGAGCACACAGCTCAGGTTTGGGGACGCTGAGCATGGAGCGACTTCTCCATCCCCAAATCAGGGAACTGGAGAGCTGGTTGCTGGGGGGACTGAGAGGGGCTGGGGGACTGAGAGGGGCTGGGGGACTGAGAGGGGCTGGGGTGCTCCCTGCCCTGCAAAGCACAGCCGTGGAGGTTTCTCCAGGCACAGCTCTGCCAGCCTCGGCCCCAGCCCCCCCCCCCCCAGCATTTCGGCCACGCTCGGTGCCGGCAGCACAGGCAGGTTGCTAGGAGCAGCTTTCTGCCTGCCTGCTCCCAGCTCCAGCTTCCCCCTGAGAGGGTTTAATGAGGGCAGTGGATGGAGAACCATCAGCCAGAGCTTTCTCCTGCCTCGCACGCCCCGGGGAGCGGGCAGGGAGCAGGCAGCAGCCGGGGAAGCTCTGCCCGTGCCCAGCAACGCCGGGCAGGCTTCCCGCGGGGGCTGCCCCTCCGCTGGCGGTGGCGAAACGCTGCCAGCCCCCGGGACACGGGTTGCCATGAAACTGCTCTTGCGGCGCTCGGGCACGGTGTGCTGCGGGGATTAAACCCCAGAGCAGCACAAATCCATCCTCCCCACCACCTCCCCCCGGCTGCTGCAGGAGGGGCCACGGTCTGCAGAGCATCCCCACCCCCGGCCGCCGAGCAGCAGCGCCCGGGAGGTGCCGGGGAGGAGGCAGATGTGGCTGGCAGGCTCCCGGCGGGCGCTGGGCGCTCCGCTGACACCCACGCAGGGCACAGCTCCCTTTGGCCACCCGCCCCGGGCCCTCCACGCCAGCGTGGGTGGCAAAGCTGAGGGGTTTGGTGGAGGGGAAGGAGCTAGGGAAGGGGAAGGTTGGGCTTTGGAAAGAGGAAATGAAGCTTTACAGCGTGCTGGCAGGCTATAAATTAGGGAGGGGGAAGAAAGAGGCTTGCCCCCTGCCGCCAGCCGTGCCCCCCCCTGCCGCCAGCCGTGCCCCCCCCTGCCGCCAGCCGTGCCCCCTTGCCGCCAGCCGTGGTGCCCCCCTGCAGCCAGCCGTGCCCCCTTGCAGCCAGCCGTGCCCCCCTGCAGCCAGCCGTGCCCCCTTGCCGCCAGCCGTGGTGCCCCCCTGCCACCAGCCATGCCCCCCCGCAGCCAGCCGTGCCCTCCCGCAGCCAGCCGTGGTGCCCCCCTGCCGCTAACCGTGCCCCCCTGCCGCCAGCCGTGCCCCCCGCAGCCAGCCATGCCCCCCCCGCAGCCAGCCGTGGTGCCCCCCTGCAGCCAGCCGTGCCCCCCTGCCGCCAGCCGTGCCCCCCGCAGCCAGCCGTGCCCCCCTGCCGCCAGCCATGCCCACCCTGCCACCAGCCGTGCCCCCTACAGCCAGCCGTGCCCCCCTGCCGCCAGCCATGCCCACCCTGCCACCAGCCGTGCCCCCCTACAGCCAGCCGTGGTGCCCCCCCCGCTGCCAGCCGTGCCCCCCCTGCAGCCAGCCGTGCCCCCCGCAGCCAGCCATGCCCCCCCCCGCAGCCATCCGTGCCCCCCTGCCGCCAGCCGTGCCCCCCCTGCCGCCAGCCGTGCCCCCTACAGCCAGCCGTGCCCCCCTGCCGCCAGCCATGCCCACCCTGCCACCAGCCGTGCCCCCCTACAGCCAGCCGTGCCCCCCTGCCGCCAGCCATGCCCACCCTGCCACCAGCCGTGCCCCCCTACAGCCAGCCGTGCCCCCCTGCCGCCAGCCATGCCCACCCTGCCACCAGCCGTGCCCCCCTACAGCCAGCCGTGCCCCCCTGCTTCCAGCCGTGCCCCCCCCTGCCGCCAGCACAGCTCCAGGGGCTGAGGGCCTGAGCTTTGTCCTGCCCTTGGGGAGGGAGTAAGATCAAATGGAAGCAGCTGATTCCCCTCGGTACCCTGCGGGCAAGGGGCGCGGGGAGGACTTCTGCAGCTGGGGAGGGGCTCAGCCTCCTGCTCCCCTTGCAGATCCCTGGGAGGGGGGAGGTCGGGGGGGGGGGGCAGCAAGGGCAGAGCCCACCCGGGGCTGAGCTGGGTTCTGGCCTCACGGTGGGCAGGGAGGTGCCAGAGGGAGGAAGCGGCAGCGGTTTCCTGCTGCTTTATGGCCACTTCCATGGCTTGGTGGCTGCAGGGTGCCAGGCTGCAGGGTGCCAGGCTGGGCGGGCACTGGCTTGGAAAGAAAAACCAACCAGCAGCCCTCCCGCGGTGGGAGGAGGTGGGAGACCTGCGGGCACAGCCACCAGGGGTCTGGCGGCAAGGTTAACCTCCCCCCCGAAATCACACAGGGGATGAGGGGGCTGTGGGCAGCTGCATCGGCCAGATCCTGCTCCTGCAGGTCCCTGGGTGGGCTCCATGGGGCTTTAGGGGTGCCCCAAGCAGGGTCTGGTCTGCACACACACCCAGGGCTGGCACCCCACAGAGGGATTGCCCCAGTGGGGATCCCAAAGGCTGTGCCAGGGCAGAGGATCTCCCTGGCAGCCAGAGGGACAGCAGCCAGACAGTGCCAAGCTCAGGCAGTGCTTGGGCAGTGGCAGGTCTGCTGCTCACAATTCCCTCCCCACTCTTGCTGCCCAAAGCCTCCAGGCTGGAAAACCAGAGCCTGCAGCCTCTGAAACCCCACAGCCTCCAAACCCCACAGCCTCCAAACCCCACAGCCTCCAAACCACAGAGCTTCCCAACCCCCAGAGCCTCCAGAAAGACGGCCTCTGAAAACCCAGAGCCTCCCAAGCCCCCAGAGCCTCCAGAAAGACAGCCTCTGAAAACCCAGAGCCTCCCAAAGTCCCACAGCCTCCAAACCCCACAGCCTCCAAACCCCAGAGCTTCCCAACCCCCAGAGCCTCCCCACGCAGGTCCAAGCTCCGAGCAAGGACTTCTGCCAAGGGATTTAAACCCCCATGCCAAGCTCAGGCAGTGCTTGGGCAGTGTCAGATCTGCTGCTCACAATTCCCTCCCCACTCTTGCTGCCCAAAGCCTCCAGTCTGGATAACCAGAGCCTCCAGCCTCTGAAACCCCACAGCCTCCAAACCACAGAGCCTCCAAACCACAGGGAGCCTTCAAAGAGACAGCCTTTGAAAACCCAAAGCCTCCCATGTCCAGAGCCTCCAAACCTCAGAACCTCCACACCCCAGAGTCCCAGAGCCTCCAAACCCCAGAGCCTCCACACCCCAGAATCTCCACACCCCCAGAGCCTCCACACCCCAGAATCTCCAAACCCCCAGAGCCTCCACACCCCAGAGTCCCAGAGCCTCCACAACCCAGAATCTCCAAACCCCCAGAGCCTCCACACCCCAGAGACCCAGAGTCTCCAAACCCCCAGAACCTCGATGCCTCAGAATCTCCAAACCCCCAGAGCCTCCACACCCCAGAGCCCCAGAGCCCCCAAACTCCCAGAACCTCCACACCCTCAGAACCTCCACACCCCCAGAACCTCCACACCCCCAGAACCTCCACACCCCAGAGTCCCAGAGCCCCCAAACCCTCAGAGCCTCCACACCCCAGAGCCTCCAAACCTCAGAACCTCCAAACCCCAGAGTCCCAGAGCCGCCAAACCCCCAGAACCTCCACACCCCAGAGCCTCCACAAAGCCAGCCTCTGAAAAGCCAGAGCCTCCCAACCCTCTGAGCCTCCCAACCCTCTGAGCCTCCTCGAGCAGGTCAGAGCTCCCGGCAAGGACTTGTGCCAAGGGATTTAAAGCCCAGGCTCTGACACATGTGGTTTAAAAAAAGCCAGCGAGAGAGGGAGAGAGTCAAACCCCACAACTCCTGCTCCTTTCCTTGTTTATCCTCTTTTTCCATGACGGCTGCAGGGATTTTTTGCTGCTTTTCCGGCAGCCCTGCCCCTGCCCTCCTGCTGAGCTCCTCAACGGCCACCTTGGCGGCTCAGGACCACCCCGATGCCGTCCTCCTGTCCCAGCACTGTCCCCACATTCCCTCCTCCCCTCTGATCCCCCAGTGAGGATCAGAGCAATGAGGACAACGGCAGGAGATGAGGACAGCCCTTAGGGGGCTGCCAAGGAGGGAAAGCCCCACGCGGGGGGGGGGGGCTGCCAGAGGAGCACCCAGGATGCACAGCCAGGAGGGCTGGGAATGGTGAGAGGGTGACAGAGCCACCGGGGCTCCCCCCTGTCCTTTCGGGGTCCTGCTGCTTGTTCAAAGGACCCCACTCGGGGGCCAGCTGCAGGTGGGGGGGGGCATGGTGGGGGCAGCTTCCCCCAGGGGGAACCTCCAAAGTGGGCACACTGCTTGGGGTATCCTAAAGCATTGGGTGCTACTGGGAGGGAGAGCCCCAGAGGGTGGCCCCAAATCAGGGGGGGACATCACAGCACTGCTGAGGGAACCCCCAAAGCGCAGACAACTACTGGGGACACCCAGGGGTAGCCCGGGGCAAACCCCTAAAGTAGAGGCACTGCTGGGGGACAGTTCAAAGCCCCCCTGGGGGGAACCTCCGATGCAAGAGGCTCCCAAAACCATACTGGAGAGAACCCCCGAAGCACAGGCACAGCTGGGTGGACACCCCAAACCCCCTCTGGAGGGGAACCCCCGATGCGAGAGGACCCCAAAACCATCGTGGAGGGAACATCTAATGCAAGAGGACTCCAAAGCCACTCTATAGGGAACCCCCAAAGCACAGACACTGATGAGGTGGACACCTCAAAGCCACCCTGGGCTAACCCCCAATGCAAGGGGACCACAAAGCCAGCCTGGAGGGAACCCCCAAAGGGCAGGCACCGTTGGAGGGCACCCCAAGCCGTTCTAGGCAATCCTCCGAAGCAGAAGGGACAACCTTAAGCCACCCTGGGAGCGTCCCCAAAGTGCAGGGACCTGTTGGGGGGACACCTGACAGCACTGTCGGGGGGGGGGGGGGGGGGGCTCCCTCTCCGGGTGTGTCGCTCCGAACTCCTCCTCACCCCCACCGTGTCACTCACATGTCCTTGGCGGGCAGGTTCCTGGCCTCCACGATGCGGATGGACAGCGCGCTCCGCCGGGCCATGGCGGGCAGCGGAGCCGAGCCCAGCCGAGCCGATCTGAGCTGAGCTGAGCTGCCCAGAGCCGAGCTCAGCGGAGGAAGCGGAACGCAGCCTCGAACCCGCGGACGCACAGCCCCGCGCCCATGTGCGGGCGGGCCCCTTCGCCTGCCAATCACCGCGGGGAGCCGGCCAGGGGGCGGGACAGGAGGCCAGTTCCTAGCAGTGATCGGGTGACAGCATCGGCTGTCGGCCAATAGGCGGAGTTCGGCGGGCGGGGGCGGGGCCGAGGCAGGAGTGGGAGGAGCCGGAGCCAGCCGCGTCCCGGCTAGGTGCCGCTCTGCCCCGGGCAGCGGCGCGTCCCGGGGGACTCGGAGCGGATCCCCTCTGCGATGGCACTTAGGGACAGGATAGAGCTACACTGGGACCCAGCGACCTCCCGAGCCTGGGGGATGCACCCCCGGGCCAGCACCGGCCTCTCCTCGGTGACCTGCTCCCTACACGCCCTGGCTCTGTGGCTTTGACCTCTTCATTAAGCATCCGCCCCCAGATGCAGCATCCCTGGAGTGACTGTGGTCCTATCTCGGGGGCTTGGTGCCATAAGGAGACAAAGTGGAGCCTCAGGCAGTCTGCTGATGGGAGGAGTGGCTCACAGCCCTCATGCTGTGCTGCCGTCCAGCCAGAGCTGGCCAGGCTGCAGAGCTGGGCACAGGGAACCTCATGGAGCTCACCAAGGGCAAGGGCAGGGTCCTGGCCCTGGGGAGGAACAACCTCCTGCAGCAGCACAGCTGAGGGGAGACCTGCTGGGAAGCAGCTCCAAGGAGAAGGAGCTGGGAGTGCTGGGGGACAACAAGGTCCCCAGGAGGCAGTAACGTGCCCTGGGGGGCAAGAAGGCCAATGGGGTCCTGGGGGGCAGGGAGAAGAGGGTGGCCAGCAGGGCAAGGGAGGTTCTCCTCACAGCCTGCTCTGCCCTAGGGAGGTTACATCTGGAGTCCTCCATCCAGGTCTGGGCTCCCCAGTTGAGGAGAGACAGAGAAGTGCTGGAGAGAGTCCAGGGGAGGCTGCAGAGCTGCTGAGGGGCCTGGAGCAGCTCTGGGAGCAGCAAAGGCTGAGAGCCCTGGGGCTGAGAGCCTGCAGAAGAGCAGCCCCAGAGGGCAGCTGAGCAATGCTCAGCAAGAGCTAAAGGAGCTGTGGGGGGCAAGAGGCTGGGGCCAGGCTCTGCTGAGTGGTGGCCAGGGCCAGGCCAAGGGGCAGCAAGGGGCAGAGAGTGGAGGCCAGGAGGTTGGATGTGAAGAGGAGGAGAAAGTTGTTTGGTGTGAGGGTGCTGGAGGCCTGGAGCAGGCTGCCCAGAGAGGTTGTGGAGTGCCCTTGTGTGGAGAGCTTCCAACCCCCTTCGGCAGTGTGGTGCTGGGCAAGCTGCTGTGGGTGCCCTGCTGGAGCAGGGCTTGGCCTGGATGAGCTCCAGGGGTCCCTTCCATCCCCTCCCTCCTGGGGTTCTGGGGTAAACAGGAGTGGGTACAGGGGACCAGGTATCCTGCAGGACTTGCTCAGCACCCAAAGCCAGGGCTCAGGGCTGGCAGATGCTGCCTGTCCTTGGCATTTGTGCCTGGGCACCACAAGGACACGACAGGGACGTGCTGGGGACATGCTGCCCCTCTGCCTCCCCCACAGAGGGGATCAGGGTGATGAGCAATCCCCTGCCACCACCACTTGTGTGTCCCCATGTGCCACCTCTAGCCCTGCATGGCTCGGGGCTGCATGTCCCCCCCTGCATGTGCCCCCCTCCAGCAGCTGTAGAGGGACAGGGGACAGAGCCCCCAGCCCCTCACAGCCACTCTGGGTTGAACAGGGGCTTCACCCTGAGGGGACAGAGCCCCCAGCCCCTCACAGCCACTCTGGGTTGAACAGGGACTCCACCCTGAGGGGACAGAGCCCCCAGCCCCTCACAGCCACTCTGGGTTGAACAGGGGCTTAACCCTGAGGGGACAGAGGGGACCCCAGCCCCTCACAGCCACTCTGGGTTGAACAGGGGCTTCACCCTGAGGGGATAGAGAGGACCCCCAGCCCCTCTCAGCCACTCTGGTTTAAACAGGGGCTTCACCCTGAGGGGACAGAGGAGATTAACCCTGAGGGGACAGAGGGGACCCCCAGCCCCTCACACCGCTCTGGTTTAAACAGGGGCTTCACCCTGAGGGGACAGAGGAGATTAACCCTGAGGGGGCAGAGCCCCCAGCCCCTCACAGCCACTCTGGGTTGAACAGGGGCTTCATCCTGAGGGGGCAGAGCCCCCAGCCCCTCACACCACTCTGGGCTGAACAGGGGCTTCACCCTCAGGGGACAGAGGAGATTCACCCTGAGGGGACCCCCAGCCCCTCACACCGCTCTGGGTTGAACAGGGGCTTCATCCTGAGGGGACAGAGGAGATTCACCCTGAGGGGGCAGAGCCCCCAGCCCCTCACAGCCACTCTGGGTTGAACAGGGGCTTCATCCTGAGGGGACAGAGGAGATTCACCCTCAGGGGACAGAGGGGCCCCCCAGCCCCTCACAGCCACTCTGAGTTGAACAGGGGCTTCACCCTAAGGGGGCAGAGCCCCCAGCCCCTCACAGCCATTCTGGGTTGAACGGGGGCTTCACCCTGAGGGGGCAGAGGAGATTCACCCTGAGGGGACAGAGCCCCCAGCCCCTCTCAGCCACCCTGGGTTGAACAGGGGCTTCACCCTGAGGGGACAGAGCCCCCAGCCCCTCACAACCACTCTGGGCTGAACAGGGGCTTCACCCTGAGGGGACAGAGCCCCCAGCCCCTCACAATCACTCTGGGTTGAACAGGGGCTTCATCCTGAGGGGGCAGAGGGCAGAAGTTTCTGCCGGGTGAAGCCATGCTCAGGCTGAGCTCCGGGGGGGTTGGGTGTCCTTGGCTGGGCTCCCTGGAGCCTGCTGCTGGCAGCAGCTCAGTGCAGCAGGGGCAGGTGGGTGACTCCCCTGGCACCCTGCTGAGGGCACGGTGCCCACGGCTCAGATGTAAATGTGCCTAACCCCTGGTGCCCGCAGGAGAAGAGAGCTATTCATGGGAGGTGTGGGGTGTGGGTGCACCTGCCTGGCACCACCCAGAGAGGCACAGCCACCCTGCGCTGCTCCCCAGCTCCCCTCGCTCAGCACCGCGGCAGGCTCCTCCTGCCGGGGCAGAGTCAGGACCCACATCCCCCAGGGCAGGACCGGGACCCCACATTGCCCCAGGGCAGGATCAGTGCCCCACAGGCTGGGGCAGGATCAGTGCCCCACAGCCTGGTGCAGGATCAGTGCCTCACAGCCTGGGGCAGGATCAGTGCCCCACAGCCTGGGGCAGGATCAGTGCCCCACAGCCTGGGGCAGGATCAGTGCCTCACAGCCTGGTGCAGGATCAGTCCCCCACAGCCTGGTGCAGGATCAGTGCCCCACAGCCTGGTGCAGGATCAGGACCGCACAGCCTGGTGCAGGATCAGTGCCCCACAGCCTGGTGCAGGATCAGGACCGCACAGCCTGGTGCAGGATCAGTGCCCCACAGCCAGGTGCAGGATCAGTGCCCACAGCCTGGTGCAGGATCAGTGCCCCACAGCCTGGTGCAGGATCAGGACCGCACAGCCTGGTGCAGGATCAGTGCCCACAGCCTGGTGCAGGATCAGTGCCCCACAGCCTGGGGCAGGATCAGTGCCCCACAGCCTGGTGCAGGATCAGGACCCCACAGCCTGGTGCAGGATCAGTGCCCCACAGCCTGGTGCAGGATCAGGACCCCACAGCCTGGTGCAGGATCAGGACCCCACAGCCTGGTACAGGACCAGGCCCCCCACACCCCACCCTTCCCCAGCACGGGATCAGGGACCCATGTCCCGGTGCAGGATGAGGCCCCAGGCTGCCGGCCCCCTCATGCCATCTCATGGCCAAGGAGGGAAGATCAGCAGCACCCAGGCAGGGCTGTGCCAGCTGTGCCAGCTGTGCCAGGTGGAGACCCTCCTCTGGGTTTGGGACATGGGGACACCGCTGTGGGGTGAGAGGGAATGGGGAGGAAGCCTCACCCCCAGCTCCTGGGGGCAGGTCTGTGCCCCTCACCCCCGTGCCAGGGCTGGTGGGCATCGGCCTCCCCTCACTGCCTCCTACCCCAGGGGACTTGCCCCAGTCCAGGGTGGGTGCAGGTGGCACCACATGCCCCAAGCTGGGGGTGAAAAGGCTTCTCCCACTCCACAGCAGCCCTGGACGCATCCTGCCCCAGGTGGCAGCAGTGCCACAGCCAGAGCCCTGCCCGGGGAGGTGGGCACAAGGCCAGCAGGGCTGCGGGAGGTGAGGAGGCTCCAGCGGGTGCCAGGCCCAGGGGGCACACACCGGAGGGGGATGCTGGGCATGAAGCACTCAGAAAAGCCTTTAATGGTTCATCCCTTGCTCAGTCACCGCTCCCTGGGGCTCTGCTCCGCGGAGCAGCCCCGGCTGGGCCCCCGGTGGGGGCAGGCATCATGCCACCGGCACCAGTGGGGCACTCCTGAGGGCACCCAAGGGTGCAGGGGGAGGTGATGAGGTGCTGGGGGGGGGGGGGGGGGTCAGGGAGGTAGCAGAGGGCCGTGGCGGGGCTCAGAGGCGGGCAGCCGGCTGGTCGTAGACGTGGTGGGTGTTGTAGCGCCGCACCGACACCACCTCCGGCTTGCTGAAGCTGCCGCTGACCCCGCAGGTGTCCGAGCTGCCGAGGGAGGAGCTGGTGAGGGGCGAAGGAGGGGGCCAGGGGGTGCCAGGGGCACCCTCTGGCGCCAATCCCAGCTGCCCAGCGCCCGGCAGAGCCCCTGGGCAGTGGCACTCACCCCCAGAAGACCAGCATGGCCAGCAGGCCGGCCAGCAGGATGGCAAAGAGGATGGAGAGGATGGTGGTGAGGGCGATCATGCCACCGCTGTGCCCGCTGCCCGGCACCGGGATGCTGCTCGGGTCCTTGGCTGGGGGGAGAGAGGAAGGGGAAGGAGCAGGATGCACACCCCAGGGCGGCGTGGGGGGGACAGACACCCAGCCAGGGCGGGGGGCACTGCGGGGCGCTGGCAGGGGGGGCGAACACAGCCTGCAGACCCAACGTGCCCCTGCGCGGTGCCATCCTACCCCAGCACGACCCACAGCGGTGCCCTGCCTCAGTTTCCCCACTCACAGGGTCCCCGCAGCCTAAGCTGGTGGTGCTCAGGGTGCGGCTGCCCCCCGTGCCCACCCCGTGCCCCCCTCGCCCGCCCCCGAGGGGCAGGAGGAGCACCCGGGCAGTGCTACCTGTCCGCAGGGTGATGGGGAGCGACCACCGCGTCTCGGCCACGGGGACGGAGCCGTTGAAGGCGAGGAACTTCACCCTGGCGCGAAAGGGGAGGTTGGATGTGCGCCCCCGAGCCGGGGGGCGGCCGGCAGGCCCGCGGGGGGGGCGGGGGGAGGGCAGTCGGCCATGGGGAGGCTCACCGGTAGGGGCCAGAAGCGGGCAGGGGTCCGTTGCAGGTGGGCCTGGCGGTGTCGTTGGCGCAGCTGGTCTCGATGCCGACGTGCAGCACCGTGATGTTCTCGGAGGACTCGGGGCAGGGGTAGTTGAGCAGGGTGGTGTTGAGGGTCATGTAGGCGCGGGCGGGGCTGGGGAACTCCTGGAAGGCCCTCTCGGGGGTCCCCGGCTCCAGGCTGTTGTTGAAGTCATTCACGGCTGCAGGGATGGGGACACGGGGAGCGGGGGGGGTAAGGAGGGAGCCATGAGCCCCCCCCTCCCTCCCCCTTGCCCGGGGCTGCTCCCGCACCTACCCTCGGGGACGGCGACCACCAGCCAGATGTTCTCGGTGGGGAATCCGTCAAAGACACAGCGGGGCTGCTCCAGCACGAAGGTGGAGGTGGTGATCCGCCCCTCCAGGGCAGAGCTGGCCAGCTCTGGGGTGTAGCTGAGCGTCACTGCGGTGGGAAGCCAAGAGGGGAGTGCGGCAAGGGTGCGGACCCCTCACTGCAGCCCCCCGACCCACAGCTCCTGGGGCTCGGCATGGGGCTGGGCACAGGAGGGAGCTGCCCCCTCCTGCCCCCCAGGGTTTTGAGCTCATAGACGAGGTGGATCGTGAAAAGGAGAACCAAAACCACACCTGTGCCACCACCCCCAGGCGAGGGACACCCCTGCGAGACCCCCGGGGCACCCCACCCTGTGCCAGCAGCCCGGGAAGGTGACACCAGAGACATAAGGGGCAGCAGCCAGCATAGAGAGGGCAGCAGCCAGCATAGAGGGCAGCAGCCAGAACAGAAGGGGCAGCAGCCAGCATAGAGAGGGCAGCAGCCAGAACAGAAGGGGCAGCAGCCAGCATAGAGAGGGCAGAAGCCAGCATAGAGAGGGCAGCAGCCAGCACAGAGAGGGCAGCAGCCAGCATAGAGAGGGCAGCAGCCAGAACAGAAGGGGCAGCAGCCAGCATAGAGAGGGCAGCAGCCAGAACAGAAGGGGCAGCAGCCAGAACAGAGAGGGCAGCAGCCAGAACAGACGAGGCAGCAGCCAGCACAGACGAGGCAGCAGCCAGCACAGAGAGGGCAGCAGCCAGCACAGAGAGGGCAGCAGCCAGAACAGAGAGGGCAGCAGCCAGAACAGAAGAGGCAGCAGCCAGCATAGAGAGGGCAGCAGCCAGCACAGAGAGGGCAGCAGCCAGAACAGACGAGGCAGCAGCCAGCATAGAGAGGGCAGCAGCCAGCACAGAGAGGGCAGCAGCCAGCATAGAGAGGGCAGCAGCCAGAACAGAAGAGGCAGCAGCCAGCATAGAGAGGGCAGCAGCCAGCACAGAGAGGGCAGCAGCCAGAACAGACGAGGCAGCAGCCAGCACAGAGAGGGCAGCAGCCAGCACAGAGAGGGCAGCAGCCAGAACAGAGAGGGCAGCAGCCAGAACAGAAGAGGCAGCAGCCAGCACAGAGAGGGCAGCAGCCAGCACAGAGAGGGCAGCAGCCAGAACAGAGAGGGCAGCAGCCAGCATAGAGAGGGCAGCAGCCAGCACAGAGAGGGCAGCAGCCAGCATAGAGAGGGCAGCAGCCAGCACAGAGAGGGCAGCAGCCAGCACAGAGAGGGCAGCAGCCAGCATAGAGAGGGCAGCAGCCAGCATAGAGAGGGCAGCAGCCAGCACAGAGAGGGCAGCAGCCAGAACAGAAGAGGCAGCAGCCAGCACAGAGAGGGCAGCAGCCAGAACAGAAGGGGCAGCAGCCAGCACAGAGAGGGCAGCAGCCAGAACAGAAGGGGCAGCAGCCAGCACAGAGAGGGCAGCAGCCAGAACAGAAGGGGCAGCAGCCAGCACAGAGAGGGCAGCAGCCAGCACAGAGAGGGCAGCAGCCAGCACAGATGGGGCAGCAGCCAGAACAGAGAGGGCAGCAGCCAGAACAGAAGGGGCAGCAGCCAGCACAGAGAGGGCAGCAGCCAGAACAGAAGGGGCAGCAGCCAGCACAGAGAGGGCAGCAGCCAGCACAGAGAGGGCAGCAGCCAGCACAGAGGGGGCAGCAGCCAGCACAGAGGGGGCAGCAGCCAGCATGGAATCACAGAACCATAGACTCAACCAGGTTGGAAAAGACCTCAGAGATCACCAAGTCCAAGCTGTCACCCAACACCTCTTGACAGCTCAACCATGGCTCCAAGTGCCACATCCAGTCCCCTCCTGAACACCTCCAGGGATGGGGACTCCACCACCTCCCTGGGCAGCACATTCCAAGGGCGCATTCCTCTTTCTGGGAAGAACTTTCTCCTCACCTCCAGCCTAAACCTCCCCTGGCACAGCTTGAGACTGTGTATAGAGGGGGCAGCACCCAGAGCAGAGGGGGAAGCACCCAGGATGGGGAGGACAGCACAGAGCACAGAGAGGGCAGCACCCAGAGCAGAGGGGGAAGCACCCAGGATGGAGAGGACAGCACAGAGCACAGAGAGGGCAGCCCCCAGAGCAGAGGGGTAAGCACCCAGCACGGAGGGGGCAGCGCCCACCCTGCACAGAGGATGCACCGCGCTGGGCCCTGTCCCCCTCGATGTGCACACCCAGCGCACCGCCACACTTCGGGGTCGTGGGGGACCCCCCGGCGGCGCCGCTGGCGTCGGGGCACTCACCCAGGCCGTGGGCCGTGGCCAGCAGCAGCAGGAGGAGCAGCGGGGCCATGGTGCGGGCGCCTGGGTGCCGCGGGCGGGAGTGCGGCGCACCGCCGAGGCCGCAGCGGACCCGCCCGCGGCCGCCAGCCTCCCACATTCCTGCGCCAGCCCCGTGGCAAACAGGTCGGGCTCGTTCGCCCGGGCGGCCGCCCCACGCCCGCCAGCCAGGGCGGCTCAGCACCGCCACGCTCGCCGCGCCGCCGGCCTCGGCCCTCGCCCAGCCCCGGGGGCAGGGATGCCGCCCCCCGCGCCGTGCCCCCCGCGCAGCCCGGCGGGCTGCCCCCTCCGCGCCTCCAGTCCCACCGAGCCGAGGCCGCGGGGGGTGTTTCATAGTTTCATAGTTTCATTCAGGGTTGGAAGGGACCACAAGGATCATCCTGCCATGGGCAGGGACACCCCACACTAGATCAGCCTGGCCAGAGCCTCAGCCAGCCTGGGCTAAAACACCTCCAGGGACGGGGCCTCGACCACCTCCCTGGACAACCCATTCCAGGGCTTCACCACTCTCATGCTGAAGAACCTCCTCCTCACATCTAGCCTGAATCTCCCCACCTCCAGCTTCATTCCATTCCCCCTAGTCCTATCACTCCCTGAGATCCTGAGCAGTCCCTCCCCAGCCTTCCTGTAGCCCCCTTCAGATACTGGAAGGCCACAATGAGGTCACCTGGGAGCCTTCTCTTCTCCAGACTGAACAGCCCCAACTCCTTCAGTCTGTCCTCACAGCAGAGCAGCTCCAGCCCTCTGCTCATCCTTGTGGCCCTTCTCTGGACACCTTCCAGCACCTCCACATCCCTCTTGTAATAAGGGCTCCAGAACTGGACACAGTACTCCAGGTGGGTATCACCAGAGCTGAGTAGAGGGTGCCCCCGCCCTCCATGGCTGCATCCCCCTGTGGGTGACAGCGGGGGGCTCGATGGCCAAGGGCACCGAGCGGAGCGGAGGGGGCACTGCCGTGTGCTGAACAAGGAGGAGGCAGCTGCGATGCCAACTGCGAGTTTTACTTGGTAGAATACGGAGCAGGAGGACGAGAGGCAAAGCAGCCCAGGCCTGGGGGGCTGCCCCCAGGGCCGGCGGGCGGGGGCTGGGGAGGGGCCGGGGGGATGTGGTGGGTCCTGTAGGACTTGCGGGCGAAGGTGTCGGTCCCCAAGTCCTGGTGGCACAGGGACGCCCACACCTCGGCTCTGCAGGGAGAGACAAGAGGCATCAAGCGGAGCCCTCGGCGGGGGGCGCTCTGCCAGCCCTCCCCTCCCCAACCATCTCCAAGGGGCCTGTTCTGGCCAAACTTCCCGACCCCCCGACCCCCAGTTCAAGAAGCTTAAAAGCCTCTGCAGGGCTCCGTCCCTCTGCTGGTGGGGCTGAGGAGGGGATGTCCCCCCGAGCACGCCCCCACGCGGACCCCATACCCCACGGCGCTGAGCACTGCCAGGGCCAGCACCACCCCCAGGCTGGCCAGGATGGAGGTGATGACCACAACGTCACTGCCGGCACCGCGAGTGGGCGAGGGGTCGATGGCACTCGGGCTGCTGGCTGGAAGAAGATGGAGTAAGGGGGATGGGAAGGCGTACACGGGGGGCGGGGAGGGCTCAGGGATGGTGTGGTGGAGAGGGGAGGGATGAGGCAGCCAGGGGAGACCAGGAGTTGCTTCTGCCCTCGGGGCTGGGGGTGATGGCACAGGGTGGATGCCACGCTGCGTGCCAGCCCCCCAGGCAGGCAGGAGCAGGGGAGCCGGGGGCAGGGCCGTGCCGTGGGTACCTCTGCGCAGAAGGATGGGCTCAGACCACCTGCTCTCTGCCTTGGGGCCCCGGCGGCCCATCAGCAGGAACTTCACCCTGCAGAGGGGGCACGGAGGGGACAGGGTGGCGACGCGCCCTGGCTGGTGGGGGTAGGTGGGGGGTGGCTGCCACCGGCCTCACCTGTAGGGCCCCGGGGAGGGCAGGGGCCCGTTGCAGGGCTCCCGGGCGCCGTGGGCTCCGCAGGCTGTGTCCCCCCCGACCCGCAGGACAGCCGGGCCGGGGGCCGAGCAGCAGTGTGCGGCCACCTCCATCTCCAGCGTCATGTAGGAGCCCCTGGTGGGCAGCTGCTGGTACAGGGGCACCTGAGCCCGGCACGGGGGGTTCCTGAAGGCGGCCGAGGCTGCGTGGCACAGGTGGGGGCTGAGCAGCTGCAGCCAGGGCGCCCCCACATCCCCCTGCCAGGGCCGGGAGCCTGCCCCGGCGCCGCGGGCACTCACCGTTGGCAAAAGCCACCACGAGCCAGACGGCATCGGAGGCGCTGGCGTGGTGCTGGAAGATGCAGCGGGGCCTCTCCAGGGCGAAGGTGCTGGCAGTGAGCTTCCCCGGCAGCGCCATGGGGGACAGGCGGGGCACGTAGGGCAGCAGGGCTGGGGGAGCAGGCGGTGAGCGGGGGGCACCCCCTGCCCAGCACCATCCCCTCCCTGCCCAGCACCATCCCCTCCCTGCCCAGCACCATCCCCTCCCTGCCGGGGTCCTGAGCGCCGGTGCCGGCACAGCGGAACCTCGGGAGCAGCACCGGTGTAGGGACCCCCCCCAACCGTGCCCGACCCCATAACCCCCTCCTGAGCACAAAGAGCCCCGAGGTAAGACCTCGCAGCCCCTCGGAGCCCCTGCCCCCCTGCCCCTTGTCCCCGGGGAAGTCACCCAGGCCCGCGGCCGTGCGCGTCGCAGCCAGCAGCAGCAGCACCCGCGGCAGCTCCATGGTGTTGTGCCAGCTCTGCTCACCCTGTCCCACTGCCGGGGGGGTTTGAGCCACCCCACAGGGCCCCCCAGCAGGGCCGGCCTGGCCCCGTGTCCCCTCCCAGCCCAGCATTCCTGCACCGGCTCTGCCGGCCCGGCCAGAGCCGGGGGGCAAAGGGACCTGCTGCACCTCCCTGTCACCCACTGCCCCCACAGCCCCTCGTGGGGCCACCCTGGGGGGGGCCTGGAGCTGGGACACCACAGAGGGCAGCGAGGATGCAGGACCTGGGATGGGAAAGGGAAACTGAGGCTGTGTTGGGGCCATGAGGGCAGCTGGGCAAGAGACCCCAGGGCCCTGTTGACCCCCCCAGGAGCTGGGTGGTGGACAAGAAGTTATCCATGGGAGAGCAAGGAGCCCTGGGGGCAGGAAGGCAAATGGTGGCCTAGGGAGGGCAGGAAGAAGTGCAGGCAGCAGGGCAAGGGAGGTTCTCCTTCCCCTGCCTGTGCATGGCACCAGCAAGACCATCCCTGACATCACCCTGGCCAGGCTGCAGGGCTGGGCAGAGGGAACCTCATGGAGCTCAGCAAGGGCAAGGGCAGGGTCCTGGCCCTGGGGAGGAACAACCTCCTGCAGCAGCACAGCTGAGGGGGGACCTGCTGGGAAGCAGCTCCAAGGAGAAGGAGCTGGGAGTGCTGGGGGACAACAAGGTCCCCAGGAGGCAGCAATGTGCCCTGGGGGCCAAGAAGGCCAAGGGGGTCCTGGGGGGCAGGGAGAAGAGGGTGGCCAGCAGGGCAAGGGAGGTTCTCCTCGCCCAGTGAGACCACATCTGGAGTGCTGGGTCCAGGTCTGGGCTCCCCAGTTGAGGAGGGACAGAGAACTGCTGGAGAGAGCCCAGGGGAGGCTGCAGAGCTGCTGAGGGGCCTGGAGCAGCTCTGGGAGCAGCAAAGGCTGAGAGCCCTGGGGCTGAGAGCCTGCAGAAGAGCAGCCCCAGAGGGGAGCTTACAAATATCTGAGGGGTGCCAAGAAGAAGGAGCCAGGGTGAGGCCAAGGGGCAGCAAGGAGCACAAACTGGAAGCCAGAAGGTTCCATTTGAACAGGAGGAGAAAGCTGTTTGGTGCTGGAGGCCTGGAGCAGGCTGCCCAGAGATGTTGTGGAGTGTCCTTGTGTGGAGAGCTTCCAACCCCCCCTGGGCACTGTGCTGCTGGGCACTGTGCTGTGGGTGCCCTGCTGGAGCAGGGCTTGGCCTGGGTGAGCTCCAGAGGTCCCTTCCAGCCTCACCCTTCTGGGGTTCCAGGACTCCCTGCAGGTGCCCCATGCTCACCCTGTAGGCAGTGCCAGGATGAGTGCTGTGCCCACACCCAGCTGGCTTCAGGTGCAGCCAGCCTTGCCCTGAGGGCAGGGAAGAACCTGGAGCCCATCACAACCAAAACTCATCCAAACTCCTGTGTTCAAGGTCAAGGCTCCCACCCAGTGCTGGGCACCCAAGCTCTGGGGCCACCCCACGCTGGCATTTTCCCCACCCAGCCTCCCCCCTCCCTGGGGAAGGGCCCCCCCCAGGGCCCTGGGATGGAAGCAGGGCAGGGAGAGTGGAAGAGGAGAGCTGCTCCAGGCAGGGGGAAGCTGGGGGGGCACCCAGGGGGATCTGTGTGCTCCTCCCCTGCTGTTTGCCAAGGGCTGTGGCTGCCCACCCCTGCGTGGGAGGGGATTTGTCCCCCCCCCCCCCGTGCCAGGGGCTGCACCTTCAGCTTAAGTGGAAATGGGGCAGGGGAGGATTAGAGAGAGCCCAGCTGCCAGGGAGAGCTGGGCACAGCTGCAGCCCCCAGCCCCCCTCCCTTCTCCAGCCCCAGCCTAGCCCCCCTCACCCTCCTCCCCCCCAGCAAGAGCTGCCCTGGGGGCTGTGGGTGCCTCTGGCCCCCTGCCAGCACCCCCAGCCCTCCTTGGCACTCCCCAGAGGATGCCAGGGATGGGGCAGGGGAGGGTGAGGGTGGGGGACAGTGAGTCACAGTTTCAGCCACTGGGACATGAAGCCAGCAGAGCT
Organism: Melanerpes formicivorus; assembly: GCF_026170545.1. Lineage (NCBI taxonomy): Eukaryota > Metazoa > Chordata > Aves > Piciformes > Picidae > Melanerpes > Melanerpes formicivorus. Next base: position 2,134,250 of record NW_027142440.1, read on the forward strand.
GGGGGGGGGAAGCAGTGCAGGGACGACTACAATGAACAGCTGCAGACAAGCTGGCACTGCCAGGGGGAGGCAGAAATGCCCCTCCTGGGTCTCCAGTCAGGGCCAGGGGGTCTCAAGGCTTCAGCCAGAGCTGCTTGGGGCTCTGTCCCCCTCCAGTTCCCCCCAGCACCCACCCCAGCACCCACCCCAGCTGCAGTACCTCTGCCCCAAGCTGGCTGCTACCCCTGCACCAGGGCAGAGAGGGCACCAGCTACAACCTGGCCAGGCTGCAGGGCTGGGCAGAGGGAACCTCATGGAGCTCAGCAAGGGCAAGGGCAGGGTCAGGGCCTGGGGAGGAACAACCTCCTGCAGCAGCACAGCTGAGGGGGGACCTGCTGGGAAGCAGCTCCAAGGAGAAGGAGCTGGGAGTGCTGGGGGACAACAAGGTCCCCAGGAGGCAGCAATGTGCCCTGGGGGCCAAGAAGGCCAAGGGGGTCCTGGGGGGCAGGGAGAAGAGGGTGGCCAGCAGGGCAAGGGAGGTTCTCCTCGCCCAATGAGACCACCTCTGGAGTGCTGGGTCCAGGTCTGGGCTCCCCAGTTGAGGAGAGACAGAGAACTGCTGGAGAGAGTCCAGGGGAGGCTGCAGAGCTGCTGAGGGGCCTGGAGCAGCTCTGGCAGGAGCAAAGGCTGAGAGCCCTGGGGCTGAGAGCCTGCAGAAGAGCAGCCCCAGAGGGCAGCTGAGCAATGCTCAGCAAGAGCTCAAGGAGCTGTGGGGGGCAAGAGGCTGGGGCCAGGCTCTGCTGAGTGGTGGCCAGGGCCAGGCCAAGGGGCAGCAAGGGGCAGAGAGTGGAGGCCAGGAGATTGGATGTGAAGAGGAGGAGAAAGTTGTTTGGTGTGAGGGTGCTGGAGGCCTGGAGCAGGCTGCCCAGAGAGGTTGTGGAGTGTCCTTGTGTGGAGAGCTTCCAACCCCCCCTGGGCAGTGTGCTGCTGGGCATTGTGCTGTGGGTGCCCTGCTGGAGCAGGGCTTGGCCTGGGTGAGCTCCAGAGCTCCCTTCCAGCCTCTCCCTGCTGGGTTCTGAGGCTCAAACCCTCTCCCTGCACAGCACTGCCCAAGCTCCCAGGCCCACCCTGAGGCAGGGAGGCTGCAGCTGATTCACCCTCAGGAGGGGCCATGCCCAGCAGGAAATTCTGGCTGTGCAGAGGGCTGGGTGAGCCCTGCTCCATTTTTGGCTCAATTCAGTGTTTTGATTGATTTGGGGACACAAAGCTGAGGCTTCAGCTCCCAATCTCCTCCTTTGGCAAGCAGGGCAGGAGAGGAGCAGGCAGAGCCCTGCTGGTGCTGAGCTCAGCAGCATGGACTGGGACCTGCTGCTCCTCAGGAGCTCCTGCAGCATCCCCACACAGAGCTGGATCACAGAATGGGTTGGGGTGGAAGAGGCCTCCAAGGTCATTCAAGTCCAACCTCAGCCCAGCACCTCCATGGCCACCAAACCCTGGCCCCAGGGGCCATGGCCACAGCTTGCTGCAACCCCTCCAGGCATGGGGACTCCACCACCTCCCTGGGCAGCCTCTGCCAGGCCCTGACCACTCCTCCAGCAAAGAAATTGGTCCTCATCTCCAACCTCAGCCTCCCCTGGCACAGCTTGAGGTCATTTCCTCTCCTTCCATCCCCTGATCCTAGGGAGCAGAGCCCAGCCCCCACCTGGCTCCAGCCTCCTCTCAGGGAGCTGCAGAGAGCAATGAGGTCTCCCTCAGCTTCCTCTCCTCCAGGCTGAACACCCCCAGCTCCCTCAGCTGCTCCTCCCCAGCCCTGCTCTCCAGACCCTTCCTCAGCTTTTTTGCCCTTCTCTGGCCCTGCTCCAGCCTCTCAATGTCCTTCTTGCAGTGAGGGACCCAAACCTGAACCCAGGACTCAAGGGGTGGCCTCAGCAGTGCTCAGCACAGGGACACAGTCCCTGCCCTCTCCTGCTGCCCACACCACTGCTGCTCCAGGTCAGGCTGCTGGGGACCTTCTTGGCCCCCTGGGCACCCCCTGGCTCATCCTCAGCTGCTGCCAACCAGCACCCCCAGGTCCCCTTCCACCAGGCAGTTTGCAGCCCTCAGCCTGGAGCCTTCCTGGGGTTGCTGTGCCCCAGGGTCAGGCCCCAGCCCTTGGCCCTGTTGAGCCTCACCCCAGTGGCCTCTGCACATGGACTGAGCCTGGCCAGGTCCCTGCAGAGCCTCCCTGCCTCCAAGCAGATCCAAGCTCCCAGGCAGCTTAGTGTCACAGAGTGTGAGGGGCTGGAAGGGAGCTCCAGAGCTCACCCAGCCCAACCCCTGCCAGAGCAGGGCACCCAGGGCAGCTCACACAGGAACTCATCCAGGTGGGGTTGGAATCTCTCCAGAGAGGGAGACTCCACAGCCCCCCTGGGCAGCCTGCTCCAGGCCTCTGTCACCTCACAGTGACAAAATTCTTCCTCCTGTTTCCATGGCACTTCCTCTGCCTCAGCTTCCACCACTGCCCCTGGTGCTGGCATTGGGCATCCCCCAGCAGAGCCTGGCTCCAGCCTCTGGGCACTCACCCTGCACAGCTTTAGCAACAGCAATGAGGTCACCCTCAGGCTGCTCCTCTCCAGGCTACAGAGCCCTCAGCTCCCTCAGGCTCTGCTCATCAGGAAGATCTTCCACTGCCTGCAGCATCTCTGTGGCTCTGTGCTGGACTCTCTCCAGCACTTCCCTGAGCTCCTCCTGGAGCTGTAGGGCCCAGAGCTGGACAGAAGGTTCCAGATGTGGCCTCAGCAGGGCAGTGCCACCTGCAACCTGCCTGGGGGTGCTCCAGCCCCCACAGCCAGACCCCTGCTAAAGACATTAAGGAGAGCTGGGCCCAGTGCTGAGCCCTGGGGAGCAGCCCCCAGCTGGAGCTGCCTCCATCCCCCACAGCTCCCTGGGCCTGGCCCCCCCAGGAAGGTTTTCAGCCACCCAAGCCCTGAGCTTCCCCAGGAGGGTGCTGTGGGCAGTGGTGCCAAAGGCTCTCCTGAAGCCCAGAGGGGGGTTGAGGCTTTGCTCCCCTGAGCCTGCAGGACCAGAAAGGGCCCTGGGGAACCACTCCAGCCCCTGACAGCTCCAGAAGGCCTCTTTGGGTTTCTTGCTGGCAGAAGGATTGCTCTGCTGCTGCTCTCCACAGCCTGCTGCCCCCAGGGGGATGCCAAGCCCCAGCCCTGACAGGGCAGAGGGCAGCAGAGCTGCTGCTGTGCCACCCTCCAGGCAGCTGGGGCTGGGTGGGGGCAGAGGGAGGGCCAGGAACAGCCCCAAGGCTCCAGGCAGCAGGGGATGGGAAGCCAGGGGACAAGGCACAGCAAGGGCAGCAGGCACAGGGCAGGGGGCAGCCTCACCAGCTGCCAACCCCGGGGACAGAGCATCCCTGCCACGGCCTGGCACGGCTGGGAGCCCTGCAGCGGGCAGGGGAGGCAGGCAGGAGGGTGCCAGGCACCACGGGGGGGCGCCAGAGCTCCAGCAGGCAGGGGCAGGGAGCTGGGGGGGGAGGGAGCAGGGCAGGGAGCTGGGGGGGGCACAGGCAGGGAGCTGGGGGGGCACAGGCAGGGCTGGGAGCTGGGGGGGAGCACAGGCAGGGAGCTGGGGGGGGAACAGGCAGGGAGCTGGGGGGGGAAAAGGCAGGGCAGGGAGCTGGGGGGGCACAGGCAGGGCTGGGAGCTGGGGGGGAGCACAGGCAGGGAGCTGGGGGGGGAAAAGGCAGGGCAGGGAGCTGGGGGGGGCACAGGCAGGGAGCTGGGGGGGGAAAAGGCAGGGCAGGGAGCTGGGGGGGCACAGGTAGGGAGCTGGGGGGGCACAGGCAGGGCAGGGAGCTGGGGGGGCACAGGCAGGGCTGGGAGTTGGGGGGGAGCACAGGCAGGGAGCTGGGGGGGGAAAAGGCAGGGCAGGGAGCTGGGGGGGCACAGGCAGGGCTGGGAGCTGGGGGGGAGCACAGGCAGGGAGCTGGGGGGGGAACAGGCAGGGAGCTGGGGGGGGGAAAAGGCAGGGCAGGGAGCTGGGGGGGGGCACAGGCAGGGCTGGGAGCTGGGGGGGAGCACAGGCAGGGAGCTGGGGGGGGAACAGGCAGGGAGCTGGGGGGGCACAGGCAGGGCAGGGAGCTGGGGGGGGGAAAAGGCAGGGCAGGGAGCTGGGGGGGGCACAGGCAGGGCAGGGAGCTGGGGGGGGGCACAGGCAGGGCTGGGAGCTGGGGGGGAGCACAGGCAGGGCCACTGGTGGTGCCCAAGCAGGGGCAGGAGGGAGAAGGCTCCCAGGTGGTTGGGGAGGAGGTGAGATGTTCTCCCCTCTCCCATCCTGCCCCCAGGCACTCAAGTGGGTTGGAAAGGGACCTTGAAAGATCATCCATGGGCAGGGACCAGGCCAGGCTGCTCAGGGCCTCATCCAGCCTGGCCTTGAGCACCTCCACCAGGGAGGAGAACATCCACAACCTCCCCTGGGCAGGGAGGTTGCCCAGGGGAGGTTGTGGATGTTCTCCTCCCTGGAGGTGTTCAGCACCAGGCTGGGCATGAAAAGACTGCACCAAGGCCTCATCCAACCTCACCTTGAGCACCTCCAGGGAGGAGAAGGACCATCCACAACCTCCTTGGGCATCCTCTGCCAGTCCCTTGCTCTTACTGCTTGAGTGGGACAGACACAGAAGGGAAGGAAGGGACCTTCAAGCTCAGCCACTTCCAGCCCCCTGCCACGGGCAGGGACACCTCCAACCAGCCCAGGGCCTCATCCAGCCTGGCCTTCAGCACCTCCACCAGGGAGGAGGACATCCACAACCTCCCTGGGCAACCTGAGGTTGCCCAGGGAGGTTGTGGATGTCCTCCCCCCTGGAGGTGTTCAGCACCAGGCAGGACAAGCAACACCCACAACCTCCTCGGGCATCCCGTGCCAGTCTCTCCTCACCCTCCCACCCACCTTAGAGCTCAGAGCCCCTCCCCAAACCCCAAAGAGGAGGCTGGAGGGAGCCAGGCTCCTGCAGATCAAATCTTATTGCTTGAGTGTGACAGACACAGAAGGTAAGGCACAGGAAGAAGGGCACCGGGCCGGGGGCGGGGGGACGCTCCCTGCCAGCCGCCCCGGCGCCCCGGGCGGCGCTGCCCCTGGGCATCAGTGTCTCAGGCAGTCCTCAGTGACCCCCTGTGCAGCCAGCTCTGCCAGCACATTGTCCAGGTAGTTGGGGTCAGGGTAGCCATGGCCACTGAGGTTTGTGTCCATCTCTGTCTTGTGGTGGATCTCGTTCCACACCACGGTGTTGCTCTCGCCGGTGGTGCTGGAGGTGCCCACGGTGAAGATCAGGCGCCGCCGCCAGGCCACCCTCAGCAGCTCCAGGACCTGCGGGTGGGGGAGAGGGAGAGCCACAAAAGGTTGACCCTCAGCAGCTCCAGGGGGGGCAGGAGGCAGGCAGGTGGGGGGGCAGGCAGGAGGGCGGGCGGGGGAGGCAGGAGGCAGGCAGGCCGGGGGGTGGGGGGGGCAGGAGGCAGGCAGGCAGGAGGCAGGCAGGGGGGCAGCAGGCAGGCAGGCAGGAGGCAGGCAGGCAGGGGGGTGGGGAGGCAGGAGGCAGGCAGGCCGGGGGGTCGGGGGGCAGGAGGCAGGCAGGCAGGAGGCAGGCAGGGGGGCAGCAGGCAGGCAGGCAGGAGGCAGGCAGGCAGGCAGGGGGGCAGCAGGCAGGAGGCAGGCAGACAGGCAGGGGGGCAGCAGGCAGGCAGGCAGGAGGCAGGCAGGCAGGGGGGTGGGGAGGCAGGAGGCAGGCAGGCCGGGGGGTCGGGGGGCAGGAGGCAGGCAGGCAGGAGGCAGGCAGGGGGGCAGCAGGCACGCAGGCAGGAGGCAGGCAGGCAGGGGGTCAGGAGGCAGGCAGGCAGGGGGGCAGCAGGCAGGCAGGCAGGAGGCAGGCAGGCAGGGGGGTGGGGAGGCAGGAGGCAGGCAGGCCGGGGGGTCGGGGGGCAGGAGGCAGGCAGGCAGGAGGCAGGCAGGCAGGGGGGCAGCAGGCAGGCAGGCAGGAGGCAGGCAGGCAGGAGGCAGGCAGGGGGGCAGCAGGCAGGCAGGCAGGAGGCAGGCAGGCAGGGGGTCAGGAGGCAGGCAGGAGGCAGGCAGGGGGGCAGCAGGCAGGGGGGCCGGGGGGGGGGCGCTGCTGTCCTACCTTCCTGCCCTTCTCGTTGTCGGGCAGGTAGCAGCGGCGCGGGAAGCCTCTGGCCGTGTAGGGCAGGCCGGGGTTGGGGTGCTCAGGGCCCTGCAAGACAGAAGGCACATCTGGCAGGGACAGCTCTGCCCCCAGCAGCTGGATGGAGAGCACAGAATGAAGCAGGTTGGGAAAGAGCTCAGAGATCATCAGGTCCAAGCTCCCACCCAGCACCATCTGATCAGCTCAACCATGGCTCCAAGGGCCTCAGCCAGGCTCTGCCTGAACACCTCCAGGGATGGCGACTCCACCACCTCCCTGGGCAGCACATCCCAAGGGCCAATCTCTCTTGCTGGGAAGAACTTTCTTCTCCCCTCCAGCCTAAACCTCCCCTGGCACAGCTTGAGACTGTGTCCTCTTGTTCTGGTGCTGGGAGAAGAGACCAACCCCCTCTGGGCTACAACCTCCCTGCAGGGAATTGCAGAGAGCAAGAAGGTCTCCCCTGAGCCTCCTCTTCTCCAGGCTAAGCAACCCCAGCTCCCTCAGCCTCTCCTCACAGGGCTGTGCTCCAGACCCCTCCCCAGCTTTGTTGCCCTTCTCTGGACACCTTCCAGCAGCTCAACCTCTTTCCTAACCTGAGGAGCCCAGAACTGGACACAGGACTCAAGGTGTGGCCTAAGCAGTGCTGAGCACAGGGCACAATGACCTCCCTGCTCCTGCTGGAGGCCAGGATGCCACTGAGTCCAAACCAGCTCTGCCCATGCCAAAGGAGCAAAGTGCTGCTGCTTCCAGGAGCTGTCTGACTTGTTCCTATGGGATTTGAGAGGCTTGAAAAAGGTCTTTGAACCACAGATCTGTCAGGGTTGGAAGGGACCTCAAGGCTCAGCCAGTCCCAACCCCCCTGCCATGGGCAGGGACACCTCACACCAGATCAGGTTGCTCACAACCACCTCCAGCCTGGCTGCAAACCCAGCTGCAGGCTCTGGAAGCAGATGCTGGGATCTCAGCCACCCCGGGTGCAGAGCACAGCTGAGTCTGCTCCCTGCTGCATGCAGGCCTTGGGTGAGAGGCTGCTGCAGACCCTGGGGCCACTCTCCAAGTGGGAGAGGATCCCAGAGCAGGGTCACAGAGTGCATTGGGTTGGAAGGGACCCCCAGAGGTCACCCAGCCCAGCCCCCTGCAGCCACAGAATGGTCCAGGCAGGAAGGGACCCCCAGAGGTGATCCACTCCAACCCTCTGCAGCCACAGAATGCTCCAGGCTGGAAGGGACCCCCAGAGTCACCCAGCTCAACCCCCTGCAGCCACAGGATGCTCCAGGCAGGAAGAGACCCCCAGAGTCACCCAGCCCAACCCCCTGCAGCCAGCAGGGACATCCCCAACTAGATCAGGTTGCTCACAGCCCCATCAAGCCTGACCTTGAAGCAGGGATGTGGCCTCCAGCACCTTCTGCCTTTCCTGGAGGAGACTCAGGTCACTGACAGGCTGGAGAGCAGCCAGGGCAGGTGGTGGCTCCAGGCACCTCAGGCCATGGCCACCACTGCTCAGCCCTGGGCTGCCAGCAGGGGCTCCTCTGCTCCAACTCTGAGTGTCACTGTGGGGCCACAGTCCCAAGACCCCCAAGTCCCAGCCCCAGGAGATCTGTGCTGCCCTTGCTGTGAGCTGGCCTCCAGCATCTGCAGGGGGCTGCAGGAAAGCTGGGGAGGGACTTGTGAGGGGGTCAGGGAGGGCACAGAACAGCAATGGAAGGGCAGCTGCAGAACTTCAGGTCCAAAAGTGTTTTCTGAATGGCAAACTCCTGCTGGGGAGGGACTTGTGAGGGGGGATGGAGCAGAACTAGAAGTGGGGAGATTGAGATTGGATGCACCAATACAGGCTGGGCAGGGACTGGCTGGAGAGCAGCCCTGCAGGAAAGGCCTTGGGGGTGCTGGGGGAGGAGAAGCTCAGCAGGAGCCAGCAGGGAGCACTTGCAGCCCAGAGAGCCAAGCAGAGCCTGGGCTGCAGCAAGAGAAGTGTGGCCAGCAGGGCCAGGGAGGGGATTCTGCCCCTCTGCTCCACTCTGCTGAGACCACAGCTGGAGCTCTGGGGCCAGTGCTGGAGCCTCTGTGCCAGGAAGGCTCTGGAGGGGCTGGAAGGTGTCCAGAGCAGGGCCAGGAGGAGGAGCAGAGGGCTGGAGCTGCTCTGCTGTGAGGACAGCCTGAGGCAGTTGGGGTTGTGCAGGCTGGAGAGGAGAAGGCTCCCAGGAGACCTCATTGTGGCCTTCCAGGATCTGCAGGGGGCTGCAGGAAAGCTGGGGAGGGACTTTTGAGGGTGTCAGGGAGGGATAGGGGTCTGGGACAGCTCTGAGGGGGGAAGGAATCAGGCCTGGGACAGGGAGCCAGCAATGGGCACTGGCAGCCCAGAAGGCCAAGGGCAGCTGAGCTTCTGGGCTGCCAGTGCCCATTGGCAGAGGTGGAGGGAGAGGATCCTGCCCCTCTGCTCTGGGGTGTCAGGGAGAGACAGGACTGGGGGGGATGGAGCAGAACTAGAAGTGGGGAGATTGAGCTTGGCTGTGAGGAAGAAGTTGTTCCCCAGGAGGGTGGTGAGAGCCTGGCACAGGCTGCCCAGGGAGCTGGTGGAAGCCTCCTGCCTGGAGGTGTTTGCAGCCAGGCTGGAGGTGGCTGTGAGCAACCTGCTGTGGTGTGAGGTGTCCCTGGCCATGGCAGGGGGTTGGAGCTGGCTGAGCCTTGAGCTCCCTGCCAGCCCTGCCAGCTGGGTGCTGACTCCATGGCAGCAGCTGGCTGGAGGCTCTGCCTTGCCCACAGCCTCACCTGGATGCCCCTGCTGATGTGGTACACGATCTGGATGGTGCCACAGTCCCTGTGGCCAGGCAGGGACTGGGGGAAGGTGGAGACCTCCATCCTGCCCTTGGGCTGGGTGCCAGTCTTCTCCCCATAGATGGTCTTGCAGGAGGGACACTGCAGGCTCCCATCCTGCGAGGGGCAGAGAGCAGGAGGCGTCAGGGGCTGGGCAGCAGGAGCCCCCAGGCAGGGGGCAGCCCAGCTGGCACCTGGGTGGCACTGCAGTACATGGCAGAGGGCAGAGAGGGGAGCAGCCCAGCTGGCACCTGGGTGGCACTGCAGTGCATGGCAGGGGGCAGCCCAGCTGGCACCTGGGTGGCACTGCAGTACATGGCAGAGGGCAGCCCAGCTGGCACCTGGGTGCCATTGCAGTACATGGCAGGGGGCAGCCTAGCTGGCACCTGGGTGGCACTGCAGTGCATGGCAGGGGGCAGCCCAGCTGGCACCTGGGTGGCTCTGCAGCAGATGGCAGGGGGCAGAGAGGGGGCAGCCCAGCTGGCACCTGGGTGGCACTGCAGTGCATGGCAGGGGGCAGCCCAGCTGGCACCTGGGTGGCACTGCAGTAGATGGCAGGGGGCAGCCAGGGGGCAGCCCAGCTGGCACCTGGTTGGCACTTCAGTGCATGGCAGGGGGCAGCCTGGGTGCCAGGCTCAGCTGGTACCTGGGTGCCATTGCAATACATGGCCAGCAGGCAGAGCAGGTGGAAGTGGTGGTGCCAGGGGGCAGGCTGATGGCAGGGGGCAGGCTGGGTGCCGTGCTCATGGCAGGGGGCAGGCAGGGGGGCAGGCTGGGTGCCAGGCTCAGCTGGTACCTGGGTGCCATTGCAGTACATGGCCAGCAGGCAGAGCAGGTGGAAGTGGTGGTGGCAGGGGGCAGGCTGGGTGCCATGCTCAGGGCAGGGGGCAGGCTGGGTGCCAGGCTGGGTGCCAGGGGGCAGTCAGGGGGCACCCCAGCCGGTACCTGGGTGCCATTGCAGTACATGGCCAGCAGGCAGAGCAGGTGGAAGTGGTGGTGGCAGCGCCGCAGGCGGCCGACCAGCTCCGGTGCCAGGCCGGCAGCCTGGGAGGTGTCGCCGTAGCCCGAGGGGCAGCAGAGCTTCTCCATGCAGATGATGCAGTCCTGCAGGGCAAGGCAGAGAGCAGAGCAGGGTCAGCACGGCCTCAGCACCAGCACTCAGCCTGCCAGGCAAGCAGGTGCTGCCCTGCAGAGGGCCTGTGCCCCGAGGCCTGCAGGGAGGGCACCAGGGGCAGAGCAGACTGAGATTGGATGTGAGGAGCAAGCTCTGCCCAGGGGGCTGTGGGACACTGCAGCAGGCTGCCAGGGAGGGGGGGCTGAGGCTCCAGCCCTGGAGATATTGCAGGTGAGGCTGGAGAGGGCTCTGAGCAGCCTGCTCTGGTGGGGGATGTCCCTGCTGGGTGCAGGGCTTGGGCTGGGTGAGCTCTGGAGCTCCCTTCCCACCCAACCCATGCTGTGACTCTTTCTGGTGAGACTGAAGGCCACAGAGAGAGATCTCCCCTGGTGGCTGCCATCCCCCTCCCCACCTCCCAGGCAGCCCAGGCAGAGAGCTGCCCCCCAGCAGGAGGGAGCAGTGGGATCTGAGCATGGCTGCATCCTGCTCCCCCCAGAGCAGCCCCGGGGCAGGGTTTGGAGCTCTGCTTCTGACCTCGGGGAGGAGCCCAAAGCCAAACTCCCTGCCCAGGCCCAGGCCCCAGAGCCAGCTCCAAGGGGATCCACAGGATGAGGAAGGGGTTGGGTGGGAAGGGACCACTCAAAGCCACTCAGTCCAACCCTCTGCACCCCACAGGGACATCCCCAGGCTGCTCCCAGCCCCACACAACCTGCCCTGCACTGCTGCCAGCCATGGGGCAGCTCTCTGGGCAGCCTGGGCCAGGCTCTCCCCACCCTCAGCACCAAACATTTCTCCTCCTCTCCACTCTCAAGCTCCTGGCTTGGATCAGACCTTTCAGGTCAGGAGTCCAAGCCTTACCCCAGCCCTGCCAGGGCACCACTCAGCCATGGCCCTCAGCGCCACAGCTGCACAGCTCTGCAACCCCTCCAGGCCTGGGGACTCCACCACCCCTGCCCTGGGCAGCCTGGGCCAGGCCTGGACAACCCTCAAGGGGAAGAAATTGTTCCTCATGCCCAAGCTAAGCCTCCCCTGGGGCAACCTGAGGCTGTTTCCTTTTGTCATGGTGCTGGTACCCTTGAGAGGAGAGCAGCTCCCACCTCACTCAGCCTCCTTGCAGGAAGCTGCAGGGAGCCAGAAGCTCTCCTCTCAGTCTCCTGTTCTCCAGATGAACAACAGCAGCTCCTCCCCAGCCCTGCTCTCCAGACCCTTCCCCAGCTGCCTTGCTCTTCTCTGGCCCTGCTCCAGCCTCTCAATGTCCTTCCTGGGGTGAGGGACTCAAAACTGACCCCAGGGTTCAAGCTGTGGCCTCCCCAGGCTCAAACATTTCTCCTCCTCTCCACTCTCCAGCTCCCTCTTGCAGTTCAAACCATCCCCCTTGGCCTGGCCCTGCTCAGCAGTCTGTCCCCAGCTCTCTGATCTCCCCTTGAGGCACTGCAAGGCCACCAGAAGCTCTCCCTGCAGCCTTCTCCTCTGCAGGCTGCCCAAGCCCAGCTCTCTCAGCCTGGCTCCCAGCAGAGGGCTTCCAGCCCTGCTGTGGCCTCCTCTGGGCTCACTCCAGCAGAGGGAGGACATCCCCAGGCTCAGGGCTTCCTCCCAGCCCTCTGAGCAGCACAGGGCAGCAGCTCCTGCCTGCAGCCTTCAGTCAGAGCCGAGGCCTCTGCACCAAGTGCCAAGGTGCCACTGGCAGCAGGGGGCTGCCCCAGGGATGGGAGGCGGGGGCTGAGGGGGCTGCTGGGCCAGCCTGCCAGGGCAGGGGCCCCTGGGAAGCTGGGGCTGTGCTCTCACCTGCTCAGGGGGAGTGCCCTTCACCTCCTCCAGGTACCTCCTCACCACTGCCTCCGGCTCGGTCGGGGCGGCTGCACCGGGAGAGAGCAGAGAAGGAGATTGAGCCATGGCAGCAGGGCTGGGGGCACAGGGGGAGAGCCAGAGGGGGCAGACAACCCACTGGCCAGGGTGCCAAGGAGAAAGGTGAGGCTCAGAAGGGAGAAGAGGCTGCTCCAAGTCACCCTGCAAGCCCCAGAGAGGCTTGGCCACCACTAGCACCTCGGGTGCCACAGAGGGGAGATGCCAGAGACACCCAGAGACACCCAGGGATGCCCAGAGACACCCAGAGACACCCAGGGATGCCCAGAGACACCCAGAGACACCCAGGGATGCCCAGAGACGCCCAGAGACACCCAGGGATGCCCAGAGACACCTAGAGACGCCCAGGGATGCCCAGAGACACCAGGGATGCCCAGAGACACCTAGAGACACCCAGGGATGCCCAGAGACACCCAGGGATGCCCAGAGACACCTAGAGACACCCAGGGATGCCCAGAGACACCCAGGGATGCCCAGAGACACCTAGAGACACCCAGGGATGCCCAGAGACACCCAGGGATGCCCAGAGACACCCAGGGATGCCCAGAGACACCTAGAGACACCCAGGGATGCCCAGAGACGCCCAGGGATGCCCAGAGACGCCCAGGGACGCCCAGAGACGCCCAGAGATGCCCAGGGACGCCCAGAGACACCCAGGGATGCCCAGGGACACCCAGGGATGCCCAGAGACTCCCAGGGATGCCCAGAGACGCCCAGGGATGCCCAGGGACGCCCAGAGACGCCCAGAGATGCCCAGGGACGCCCAGAGACGCCCAGAGATGCCCAGGGACACCCAGGGATGCCCAGGGCCCTGCCAGCAGCTGCCCTGCTCCACTCTGGAGACTCACAGAATTGGAAGGGACCTTGAAGACCACCCAGCTCCATCCCCCCTGCCTTGGAGCTCCAGGCTGCTCCAAGTCAGCCCCCAGCCCCCAGCCCGCCTCAGCCCGCAGCCACCCCCAGCCCCAGCAGCCCAGGCTGGGATACAGCAGCCCTGCAGCTGCTCCCCCTGGCCCCCTGCAGCTGCTCCCCCTGGTCCCCTGCAGCAGCTCCCCCAGGGGCACAGGGAGGGCTGCCCAGGCTCCCCGCCTGCCAGCAGCACTGCCAGGGGCTGCAGGTGCTTGGGCAGGTGGAGGGCAGGGAGCTGGCACTGCTGTGCCCAGCCACAAGCTGGCTGATGCCAGCTCACCTCCTGCCCCTGCAGACCACCACACTCAGAAGGGACAACAGAGGGAGAGGAGGCAGCCCCCCCCCACCCCCCCAAGGCCCAAGGATGGAGGAGACCCCATGGTGGTCAGCTCCAAGCCTCCCTCCTGGCCCTGCTGGGGGCTGAGCTCTTGCTGAGCTCACAGGCAGCAACCTGGGGAGCCCCAGCCCTGACACCCCCCCAGGCTGGAGGGACCAGGAGCAGGGGGCTGCAGGGGAGCTGCAGGGGGGGAGCTGCAGGGCCGGAGCCAAGAGAGGTGACAGCAGAGCCCTGGGGAGCTGCCCCTGGCAGCAGCAGAAGGCAGCACAGCTCCCAGCCCATCCTCCTGGAGCTGCCCCTGGCAGGAGCCAGCCCTGAGGGGAGCAGCAGGACTCCCTTGGCCACCCAGACCACCAGGGAGGCCTCCAGGCCCTGCCACCAGCCCAGGGCAGGAGCCCTGTGCAGAGGTAACCTGGTGACAGCAGGCAGAGGAGGGAGCTCAGCCTCCCTTCCCTCAGCTGCCCCAGGGGGAGCTCAGGAGGAGCTCAGGGGGAGCTCAGGGGCAGGCTGGGCTGTGGCTGGGAGCTCCTCTGCTCTCCAGCCCTGCATGGGGGTGGCTGGGAGCTCACCCTGCAGGGATGGAGGGTGGGCAGCAGCAGCCAGACAGGCCCCAAGCACCAGCACCCAGCACCCCAGGGCCTCACAAGGGAGCTGGATTCCATCACTGCCCCCCAGGAGCTCTCCCCTCAGCCTTGCTCCTAAGCCCCTGGAGGGCAGCAGCAGAGTGCTGCTCCTCCATGGTGGGCATGGAGCCTCCCCACCCTCAGCAGCCAGGCACCACAGCTGGGGGGGGCACCCTGCACAAGGCACATCTTCAGCCCTCCCCCTCCACTCCTGGGCTCCTAAGGGTGCTGGAAGGCTCCCAGGCACTGCCTCTGGCTGGAGAAGCAGCAAGAGAGAGCAGGGAGCTGCTGTGGCACCCCCCAGGAAAGCTGGGCCTGGCCCCAGCAGGGAGGGAGGGAGGGAGCAGGGTTGTGGGGGAGCACTGCTCATGGTGGAGGCAAACAGAGGAGCAGAAGGGAATCACAGAGTGCCAGGGGCTGGAAGGGAGCTCCAGAGCTCACCCAGTCCAACCCCTGCCAGGGCAGGGCACCCAGGGCAGCTCACACAGAACACAGAACTTTCTCCTCCCCTCCAGCCTGAACCTCCCCTGGCACAGCTTGAGACTGTGTCCTCTTGTTCTGGTGCTGCTTGCCTGGGAGAAGAGCCCAACCCCCACCTGGCTCCAACCTCCCTTCAGGGAGTTGGAGAGAGCAAGAAGGTCTCCCCTGAGCCTCCTCTTCTCCAGGCTAAGCAACCCCAGCTCCCTCAGCCTCTCCTCCCAGGGCTGTGCTCCAGACCCCTCCCCAGCTTTGTTGCCCTTCTCTGGACACCTTCCAGCAGCTCAACCTCTTTCCTAACCTGAGGAGCCCAGAACTGGACACAGGACTCAAGGGGTGGCCTCAGCAGTGCTGAGCACAGGGCACAAGGACTTCCCTGCTCCTGCTGGCCACACTGCTCCTGATGCAGGCCAGGATGCCCTTGGCCTTCTTGGCCCCCTGGGCACACTGCTGGCTCATGTTCAGGCAGCTGTCAATCAGCACCCCCAGGTCCCTCTCTGTTTGGCAGCTCTCAGCCACTCTGCCCCAGCCTGTAGCTCTGCCTGGGGTTGCTGTGGCCAAAGTGCAGCCCCTGGCACTTGGACTTGTTGAATGCCATCCTGTTGGCCTCTGCCCATCTGTCCAGCCTGGCAAGGTCCCTCTGCAGAGCCCTTCTGTCCTCTAACTGACCAACATCTGCTCCCAGCTTGCTGTCAGCTGCACATTTGCTGATGACTGACTCCATCCCCTCCTCCAGATCATCAATGAAGATGTTAAAGAGCACAGGGCCCAGCACTGCTCCCTGGGGCACACCACTGGTGCCTGGCTGCCAGCTGGCTGTGGCACCTCCCCCTGCCAGGAGAGGCTCCCAGAGCCCCAGGCAGGCAGAGCCCCCCCAGGAGAGGCCAGCAGCTCCAGAGGGCTGTGGGGGCCACATCCTGCCCCTGCAGCAGGTGCCCAGCAGCCCTGGCAGGCCTGGCCCTCTGCCCTCCTGCAGCAGCAGAGGCTGCAAGGTGGCTGCAGGGGGCCTTGGCCTCCCCTCTGCTGCATTCCCAGGGCCCCAGCCCTCATGGCAGGGGGCACAGCCCCCCCCAGGCTGGCTGCATGCACTGAGGGTCCTGTGCAGCCCCTCTGCCGCTGCCCCCCTGCCCCCAGCTCCCCCTCTCCTGTTCTGCTTTCCTGCTCTGGCTCTCTCCCTCCTCCTCCTCCTCCCAGCTCCCTGCACAAGAGCTCTGCACCAGACACCTCCTCTGCACCTTGATCACCACCCTGCCACCTCCCTGCCCCCCCAGGCACAGGCTCCAAGGGGATCCTGGCCCTGACAGGTGCCCAGCCCCCCCCCCCAGCTGCCCTCCACCTCAGGGCCCTTCCTCCAGCACCTCCCTGCTGCTCACCTCCCCTGCCCTTCCCTGAAGGCAGCAGCACCTCAGCTTGGGGGGGGGGGGGGGCTGACCCCCCAGGGGGGGCAAAGGAGCTGTGTGCCAGGAGCCCCAGCCCTGGGAGCCAGGGCTCTAACCTGGGCACCCCTGGGAGCCCCCAGGAGGCTCCAACAGCCTCCCCTGGAGGCCACCCAGGGCCCCACTGCTTCAACACTTCCAGGGAGAGGGGGGGAAGGACATCCAGAAGCTCCCTGGGCAACCTCAGGTTGCCCAGGGAGCTTCTGGATGTCCTTCCCCCCCCACCAGGAGATGTTGAGCACCAGGCTGGCCACAAAAGCCAACCTCATCAACCCTGAACACCTCCAGTGAGGGAGACACAACCACAGCCTCTCCCCAGGGCTGTTCCCTCCCCACCCCCTCACTGCAGAGAGGTTCCCTCCTCATCCAATCAATCAAATCAAACCACAAAGGAGAGGGGGGGCAGGAAAAGGGAGAGAGAGAGGAGGGGGGGGGGGGGGGGGGGAAGGAAAAGAGAGAGAGAGGGAGGAGGAGGAGGGGGAAAGAAAAGAGAGAGAGAGAGGAGGAGGAGGGGGAAAGAAAAGAGAGAGAGAGAGGAGGAGGAGGGGGAAAGAAAAGAGAGAGAGAGAGGAGGAGGAGGGGGAAAGAAAAGAGAGAGAGAGAGGAGGAGGAGGGGGAAAGAAAAGAGAGAGAGAGAGGAGGAGGAGGGGGAAGGAAAAGAGAGAGAGAGAGGAGGAGGAGGGGGAAGGAAAAGAGAGAGAGAGAGGAGGAGGAGGGGGAAGGAAAAGAGAGAGAGAGAGGAGGAGGAGGGGGAAGGAAAAGAGAGAGAGAGGAGGAGGAGGGGGAAGGAAAAGAGAGAGAGAGAGGAGGAGGAGGGGGAAGGAAAAGAGAGAGAGAGAGGAGGAGGAGGGGGAAGGAAAAGAGAGAGAGAGGAGGAGGAGGGGGAAGGAAAAGAGAGAGAGAGGAGGAGGAGGAGGAAGGAAAGAGAAAGAGAGAGGAGGAGGGGGGAAGGAAAAGAGAGAGAGAGGAGGAGGAGGGGGAAGGAAAAGAGAGAGAGAGGAGGAGGAGGAGGAGGAAGGAAAAGAGAGAGAGAGGAGGAGGAGGGGGAAGGAAAAAGAGAGAGAGAGGAGGAGGAGGGGGAAGGAAAAGAGAGAGAGAGGAGGAGGAGGGGGAAGGAAAAGAGAGAGAGAGGAGGAGGAGGAGGAAGGAAAGAGAAAGAGAGAGGAGGAGGGGGAAGGAAAGAGAAAGAGAGAGGAGGAGGGGGAAGGAAAGAGAAAGAGAGAGGAGGAGGGGGAAGGAAAGAGAAAGAGAGAGGAGGAGGGGGGGAGGAAAGAGGAGGAGAGAGGAGGAGGAGGGGAGGAAAGAGGAGGAGAGAGGAGGAGAGGGGGGGAGGAAAGAGGAGGAGGGGGGATGAGGGGGAGGAAAGAGGAGGAGAGAGGAGGAGGGGGGAGGAAAGAGGAGGAGAGAGGAGGAGGGGGGGAGGAAAGAGGAGGAGAGAGGAGGAGGGGGGGAGGAAAGAGGAGGAGAGAGGAGGAGAGGGGGGAGGAAAGAGGAGGAGAGAGGAGGAGAGGGGGGCAGGAACGAGGAGGAGAGGAGGAGGAGAGGGGGGCAGGAACGAGGAGGAGAGAGGAGGGGAGGGGGGCAGGAACGAGGAGGAGAGAGGAGGGGAGGGGGGCAGGAAAGAGGAGGAGAGGGGGCAGGAAAGAGGAGGAGAGGGGGCAGGAAAGAGGAGGAGGCGAGGGCGGGGAAGAGGAGGAGGCGAGGGCGGGGAAGAGGAGAGGAGAGGGGAGCAGGAGTGAAGGAAAGGAGACGACAAGGAGGAGATGGCAGCAGAGATCAAGAGGGTGGTTTGGGGAGGGGGAAGGGCGGGGAGGGGGAGAGCAGGAACTACCTTTCTTGGCCACTTTCCTCCCCTCCTTAACTGAGCTGTGTTTTTTAGTGGCTCTATGGGTGGTGGCAGCTGCAGGCACACAGGAGAGGTGAGCGGGGAGTCCGGCGGCTGACATCAGTATAGCCGAGATGCCTACAGCGGGAGGGGGGGAGAGCGACATGCAGGGAGGGGGGGGGGAGGGAAGGCAAGGGGAGGGGGGAGACAAGTTCATTACAGCCCCAAATTAAAACCAAAAGGGGGGAGGGGAGGGGGGGAAACAATCAGCAAAATGATCAAACCAACCAAATCCAAACCAAACCAAACCAAACCAAACCCTCCTGGGATCCGACGGAGGACAACGGCCGGGCGAGAGGGGAGGGAGAGGAGGAGAGAGGGTGGAGGGAGAGGGTGGAAGCAGGGGGTGGGGGAGGGGGGCACAGAGCTCCCTGCAGGGGCAGGTTAGAATCTGAAGGCAGCCCAGCAGGCCAGAGGCAGCTGCCCAGCTCTCAGCAGCAGGGCAGCAGGCTGAGGCCGACCCCAGCTGCAGGCAGGAGCTCAGCGCACGGCGCCAGGCAGTGCCCAGCGCCCCCCCTGCCAGCCCTGGCACCCAGGAGCTGCCTGCTTGAGCTCTGCAGCTTGCCAGCAGCCCTTGCTGCAGCAGCTGGGGGGCTGCAGGCCCTCTGCAGCTCGGTTGGGCTTGCAGCTGGGCTGGGGGAGGCTGAGCTGCTCTGCCAGGGCAGCGCTGCCTGAGCTGTGGGGCTGGGAGGGGCTCAGGGGGGGAGGGAAAGCAAAGTCACCTGAGAAGGACTTTCCCCTCTCACCCTGAGGTGGTTCTGCCTAGCACTCTGCTCAGCCAAGCAGCAGGCACTGGGGCCAGTCCTCTGTCCAGCTCTGGGCTCCTCAGCTCAAGAAGGGCACTGAGAGACAGTGAGCCCAGGGAAGGGCAACAAAGCTGGGGAGGGGTCTGGGGCACAGCCCTGTGAGGAGAGGCTGAGGGAGCTGGGGTTGCTTAGCCTGGAGAGGAGGAGACTCAGGGGAGACCTTGCTCTCTCCAACTCCCTGAAGGGAGGTTGGAGCCAGATGGGGGTTGGGCTCTTCTCCCAGGTAAGCAGCACCAGAACAAGAGGACACAGTCTCAAGCTGTGCCAGGGGAGGTTCAGGCTGGAGGGGAGGAAGAAATTCTTCCCAGCAAGAGAGATTGGCCCTTGGGCTGTGCTGCCCAGGGAGGTGGTGGAGTCCCCATCCCTGGAGGTGTTCAGGAAGGGACTGGATGTGGCACTGGGAGCCATGGGTTAGCTGTCAGGAGGTGTTGGGTGACAGCTTGGACTTGATCCCTGAGGTCTTTTCCAACCTGGTTGATTGAGTCTATGGTTGGCACCTGCCTGGGCTCCAGGCTCTGCAGGCATGGAGGCTGCTGAAGGGCAGTGGCCTCCCCCACAGCCCTGACCTTGGGGGTGTGAAGGATGAGGGATATCAGCCCCAGGCTCCTTCTCAGCCAACCCAAAGCTCCTCCTTAGCCACCCAAAGCTTACCCCCTAGCCAGGCTCCTTCTCAGCCCCTCAAAGCTTCTGGCCCAGCCACCCACCCCCCAAAGTCCCTCCTCAGCCTCCCAAAGCTCCCTCTCAGCCCCCCCGAATGCTCCCCTGCAAAGCTCTCCCTCAGCCCCCCCCATAAGCTCCCTGCCCCCAAAGCTCGCCCCAAAGCCCCTCCTCAGCCCCCCAAAAGCTCTCCCAAGCCCCTCCTCAGCCCCCCAAAACCCCAGCCCAGCTGCTCACCCCCAAAGCTCCTCCAAAGCTCCCCCCCAGTTACTCAACCTCCAAAGCTCCCCCCCAGCTGCTTGCCTCCCTAGCTCCCCCTCATCCCCTCACCCCCCACAGTCTCCCCTCACCTCCCTTGCCCCCTCAGCTGCTCCCCCCCCAAAACCTCCCCCCCCAAAACCTCCCCCTCCAGCCCCTTGCCCCCAGAGCTTCGCCTTCCACCCAGCCTGCAGTGCCCCCCAGGCCCCAGCTGCACCTTCACTGCCCCTAAGCAGGGCAGCAGTGCCAGGCTGGCTGGCTGGGGGCTGGAGCTGCCCCTCCAAAGCAGCTGCCCCCTGCTCACCCCCCAGCATCTCCTCCCTGCTCACCCCCAGGCCGGGAGGCAGCTCAGCTCCAGCCCCCCTCCATCCCGGGCAGCTGTGTGCAGGGGATGCCCTGGGCTGGGGGCACTGCAGGGGACAGCCCTGCCCTGCAGGCCAGGGAGAGCTGCAGGGCTGCTGGCCTGAGGGGCTGCCTGCTGCTTCCCAGCCACAGCCACCCCCCCCCCAGGCAGCAGCCTGCTGCTGGGCTGTCCTGCTCAGCACCTCTGCCTCAGCCCTTCCCAGCTGGGGCAGCCAGCAGCAGCACTGAGCCAGGCTGCCCACAGCTGCAGGCACCCCCAGAGCCAGCAGCACCCCCAAACCTTGCTTCTGACCATGCAACCCCCACAGCTTGGGCTGGGAAAGGCCTCTGAGAGCCATCCAGGCCAACAGCAACCCAGCACCAGGGATCTGGAGGTGCTGGAAGGTGTCCAGAGCAGGGCCAGGAGGATGAGCAGAGGGCTGGAGCTGCTCTCCTGTGAGGACAGACTGAGGGAGTTGGGGCTGTTCAGTCTGGAGAAGAGAAGGCTCCCAGGTGACCTCATTGTGGCCTTCCAGGATCTGAAGGGGGCTACAGGAAGGCTGGGGAGGGACTGCTCAGGATCTCAGGGAGTGATAGGACTAGGGGGAATGGAATGAAGCTGGAGGTGGGGAGATTGAGGCTGGAGGGGAGGAGGAAGTTCTTCCCCATGAGAGTGGTGAAGCCCTGGAATGGGTTGTCCAGGGAGGTGGTTGAGGCCCCAGCCCTGGAGGTGTTTAAGGCCAGGCTGGCTGAGGCTGTGGCCAGGCTGACCTAGTGTGGGGTGTCCCTGCCCATGGCAGGGGGGTTGGGACTGGCTGATCCTTGTGGTGCCTTCCAACCCTGACTGATGCTATGATACTGTGACACCACCCCAAGGGCCTTGAACCCCTCCAGGCATGGGCACTCCACCACCTCCCTGGGCAGCCTGGGCCAGTCCCTGACCACTCTGGCAGCAACAAAGCTTTTCCTCCTCTCCAACCTATCCCTCCCATGAGGCAACCTGAGGCCATTTCTTCTCCTCCTGTCACTTGGAACTTAAGAGGCCTCTGAGCTCAGCCAGCCCAAGCACTCCCCCAGAGCTCACAGCCACACCACTGCTGCTCAGCCACTGCACCACAGCCCTCAGCACCACATCCAGGTGGCTTTGAAACCCCTCCAGGGATGGGGACTCCCCCAGCTCCCTGGGCAGCCTGGGCCAGGGCCTGAGAGCCCTTGCTGGGAAGAAATGATTCCTAATGTCCAACCTGAACCTCCCCTGGTGCAGCCTGAGGCTGCTACCCCCTGGCTGCCACTTGTTCCATGTCAGAGCCCAGCCCCCCCCTGGCTCCAGCCTCCTCTCAGGGAGCTGCAGAGAGCAATGAGGTCTCCCTCAGCCTCCTCCCCTCCAGGCTCAACACCCCCAGCTCCCTCAGCTGCTCCTCCCCAGCAAAGGCTGAGTGCTTCCAGAATCACACAGCTGTTGGCTTGGAAAACCTCTCCAAGCTCATCCAGTCCAACATCAGCTCAGCACCACCATGGCCACTAAACCCTGGCCCCAGGGGCCATGGCCACAGGTTCCTTGAACCCCTCCAGGCATGGGGACTCCACCACCTCCCTGGGCAGCCTCTGCTAGTCCCTGACCACTCTGGCACCAAAGAAATATTTCCTCATCTCCAAGCCTCCCCTGGCACAATTTCAGGCCAGTTCCTCTCCTCCTAGCATCTGATCCCTGGGAGCAGAGCCCAGCCCCCATCTGGCTGCAGCCTCCTCTCAGGGAGCTGCAGAGAGCAATGAGGTCTCCCTCAGCCTCCTCTGCTCCAGGCTCAACACCCCCAGCTCCCTCAGCTGCTCCTCCCCAGCCCTGCTCTCCAGACCCTTCCTCAGCTTTGTTGCCCTGCTCCAGCCTCTCAATGTCCTTCTTGCAGTGAGGAGCCCAAACCTGACCCCAGGACTCAAGGGGTGGCCTCAGCAGTGCTCAGCACAGGGACACCATCCCTGCCACAGGCAGGGCCAATCCCCAGGTGCTCAGCTCACCACCACCAAGGTCCAGCTCTTCCCTCAGCCCTCTGCCTGCCCCAGCTGCTCCTGCAGCTCACCCACAGGACACAGAGGTTCAGCTTCCCCTGCTTCAAACCAGAGGCAAAGCAGCTGAGAGGCTCCCCGGGGGCGGCGGGGACTGAAGGTGCCCCGGAGACTTTCTAAGCACCTTTCCAAGAGGCACCTTGGGATGAAGATCAAAAGCTCCCTGGAGGCCTCTGGACAAGCTTCCAAAAAACAGCTTGGGAGGGAGAGCAAAGACTCCCTGGGGAGTCCTCATCCAGCCTGGCCCTGAACACCTCCAGGCAGGGCACAGCCACAGCCTCCCTGGGCAGCCTGTGCCAGGCCCTCCCCAGCCTCACTGCAAAGAATTCCTTCCTCATCTCCACTCTCAGTCTCTCCTCTCCCAGCTCAAAGCCATTGTTCCTCTCCCTGGCACTCCCAGCCCTTGCCCAAAGTCCCTCCCCAGCTCTCCTGGAGCCCTTCAGCTACTGGAAGGTTGCTCTGAGGTCTCCCTGGAGCCTTCTCTTCTCCAGGCTGCACAGCCCCAACTCTCCCAGCCTGGCCCCACAGGGGAGGTTCTGCAGCCTCTGATCATCTCTGTGGCCTCCTCTGGAGCCTCTCTCCAGCAGCTCCAGGTCCTTCTTGTGCTGCAGTGCTGCAGGTGGGGGCTGAGCAGAGCAGAGCAGAGGGCAGAATCCCCTCCCTGTGCTGCTGCTCTCCCTGCTCTGGCTGCAGCTCAGCACTCAGCTGGCTCTGGGCTGCCAGGGACCACTGCTGGCTCCTGGGCAGTTTGTCACCACCTGACCCCCCCAGGCCCTTCTCCTCCAGGCTGCTCTGGAGCCACTCCTCACCCAGCCTGGATTTGTGCTGGGGATTGCCCTGAGCCAGGAGCAGGACCTTGCCCTTGGCCTTGCTGAGCTTCAGGAGGTTGTCATGGGCTGAACTCTGCAGCCTGTCAGGGTGCCCCTGGATGGATCCTTCCCACCACACCTCACAGCTTGGGGTCCTCTGCAGCCTTGCTGTGGGTGCCTGGATCCCAGGTCCTGTGTCACTCACAAGGGGGCTAGAGGCAGGGCCCAGGGGCAGGGCTGAGGCTCTCATTCCCATTCCCATTTGTCCCTCCTGGGCTCAGCAAGCTCTGCAGCTGCTGTGGCCTTCTTCCTACCCTCTCTTGGGCTGCAGATGTGCTGAGCAGCTGGAGCTCAGGAGGGGTGGGATGCATGCTCCTCAGCCCTGGAGACTCCAGGGAGATCCCCAATTGTGCTGGGGGCCCCAGAGCTGGAGGCAGTGCTGCAGGTGGGGGCTGAGCAGAGCAGAGCAGAGGGACAGAATCCTCTCCCTGTGCTGGGGGCCCCAGAGCTGGAGGCAGTGCTGCAGGTGGGGGCTGAGCAGAGCAGAGCAGAGGGGCAGAATCCCCTCTGAGGTCTTTCCAGAGCCTAGCAGCAAGCAGTCAGAGTTGCTGCAGGCTGCCAGGGGACACCAGGGATAGCCTTCAGGCAGGGCTCACTTGGCCACAGAGATGTGCAAGGCAGAGCTTTGGGGATGGTGCTAACAGCTGATGCCTGCCAGCTCCCACCCTGGGGGGCTCTCCTAGGCAGGCTGGAGCCTGACCCTTGGGACAGTCTAGGACAGGCCACACACCATCACCTCTCCTGGAACAAGGTGCTCAGGGCCAGAATGTTTAAGACCAGGCTGGATGAGGCTCTGGCCAGGCTGATCTAGTGTGGGGTGTCCCTGCCCATGGCAGGGGGGTTGGAACTAGATGATCCTTGTGGTCCCTTCCAACCCTGAATGAAACTATGAAACTATGAAACTATAAGAATGGAATGCTCTGCACTTGCTGAGGAGCACAGCTGGGTCCCCAGGGAGCTAAGAACCTCAGCAGACCATGCATGGAGAAGAGCCATAGGAAGCCATGGGCTAGCAGGGGGCCTGCAGTGGCCACAGAAAACCCCAACCACCAGATCCTTCCCCATCCCAGCTTACCACATCAGCACAGAGTCATTCAAGCTGCAGGAGCCCTCTGAGATCAGCTCCAACCCTTCCACCCAGCACCTCCACCACCACCAAACCCTGGCCCCAGGAGCCACCTCCACTCATTTCTGGAGCACCTCCACTGGTGCTGACTCCACCACCTCCCTGGGCAGCCTCTGCCAGGCCCTGACCACCCCTGCAGCCAAGAAAGGTTTCCTCACCTCCAACCTAAGCCTCCCCTGCTGCAGCCTGAGGCCATTTCCTCTCCTCCTGTTGCTCCTTGGGAGAAGAGGCCCACCCCAGCCTCACCCCAGCCTCCTCTCAGGGAGCTGCACAGAGCAGTGAGGTCTCCCTCAGCCTCCTCCTCTCCAGGCTCACCAAGCCCAGCTCCCTCAGCCCCTCCTCCAGCCATGCTCTTCAAACCCCTCAGCAGCTTCAGTGCCCTCCTCTGCACCCACCCCAGCACCAGGATGGTTGTGATGAGACTTTGAGCCCAGTGCTGGCACCAAGCTCTGGGCACAGCACCCAGACCTACCCCCCAGGCACCCCCAGACTCCTGGCTGGTGCTGGCAGAGCCCAAACAGAGCAGGAGCACTGCCTGGAGTTGGCCTAGAAAGGCTTTGCCACGAGCTGCTGGTTCCAAGGCAATGCCACTGGTGCCCAACAGCAAACCTGCTCTGGAAAAGAGCTCTGCCCATGGGCATCTGACCTCCCCCCAGCTGCATCTGGTGAGCACTGGTGGGTTTGGAGGACAACCAACCAACCAACCAACCCCTGCTCTGCTGCCACAGCAGACAGTGTCTGATGCCACTTCTGACCCCCCCCAGACAAAGCTGAGCTCAAAGTGAGGAAGCCCCTCTGGAAGGGCTCAGGTGGAAGCCAGGCTCCACCTCACACTGCTCCTCTGCCCTGGTGCTAGAAACAGGAGCAGGCAGCAGCTGGTGCTGAGCTGGGCCCAGGAGCTGCCCCCTGCTACCTGCTCAGCCACAGCCACACAAGGTCACAGCAGGGCTTGGGGTGGAAGGGAGCTTAAAGCTCAGCCAGCTCCAAGCCCTGGGCTCCCTCCCACCAGCCCAGGGTGCTCAGGGCCTCATCCAGCCTGGCCCTGAACACCTCCAGGCAGGAGGCAGCCACAGCCTCCCTGGCAGCCTGTGCCAGAGTCTGCCCAGCTTCAGATGAAGCCCAAGGTGAACACCCAACCCTCAAGGTGCTGAGCAGCCTGGAGGTCTCCCTGCCCAGGGCAGAAGGGTTGGAACTGGAGGAGCTTTAAGACCTCTTCCAACCCAAAGCACTCTGTGGCTCCATGAGGCAAAGCCAGGAGCAGCCCAGCTGAGAGGAGCAGTGCCTAAGGTCTGAGCAGCCTCTCCTCCCCCAGCTTCACCTCCTTGGCCTGGCTGAAAGGGGCTCTGGAACTGAGCCTCCAAATGGCAGCAGCATTCCAGCCCCTCCCAGAGGGCAGCTCAGGGGCACAGAGCAGAGCCCCTTGCCCACCCAACCCAGGACACAGCCAGAGCCTTACCTGCCAGGGCCTGGGTCACCTTGCTGGGCTTGGACATCTTGACTGGCAGGGTGGGGAGGCTGGAGAGGGAGAGAGAAAGAGAAGCTGAGCAGCACACCTCAGGGGCTGAGAAAGCAGGGACAGGGCCCTGGATATCGATCAGCAGGGATCAATTGCTCAGATGAGCCCCATCTGGGACCCCCTCATCCACCCCCACCCCCCCCCTGCCCACAGCCTCAGCAGCTGCAGGCTGCATGTGAGGAGCCCAGGCCCTGCCAGAGCTCTCCAGGCACAGAACCAAAGAATCAACCAGGTTGGAGAAGACCTCAGAGATCAGCAGGTCCAAGCTGTCACCCAACACCTCCTGACAACTCAACCATGGCTCCAAGTGCCACATCCAATCCCCTCCAGGGCTGGGGACTCCACCACTTCCCTGGGCAGCACATCCCAATGGCCAACAACTCTCTCAGTGAAGAACTTTCTCCTCCCCTCCAGCCTGAACCTCCCCTGGCACAGCTTGAGACTGTGTCCTCAGTCATGAATGGTGGACTGGGCTGGGTTGGAATTAACCTCTCAAGCTCACCCAGCCCAACCCCTGCCCCTGCAGCCCCCCAGGGCCATCCCCAACCCCAGCAGGCTGCTCACAGCCCCACACAACCTGCCCTGCACTGCTGCCAGCCATGGGGCAGCTCTCTGGGCAGCCTGGGCCAGGCTCTCCCCACCCTCAGCACCAAACATTTCTCCTCCTCTCCACTCTCCAGCTCCCTCTTGCAGTTCAAACCATCCCCCCTTGGCCTGGCCCTGCTCAGCAGTCTGTCCCCAGCTCTCTGATCTCCCCTTGAGGCACTGCAAGGCCACCAGAAGCTCTCCCTGCAGCCTTCTCCTCTGCAGGCTGCCCAAGCCCAGCTCTCTCAGCCTGGCTCCCAGCAGAGGGCTTCCAGCCCTGCCAGCACTGCTGTGGCCTCCTCTGGCCCTGCTCCCCCAGCTCCCTGCCTGTGCTGAGGGCTCCAGAGCTGCTCCAGCCCTGCAGGTGCTGGAGGCACCCAGGGTCTCCCTGGTGGCCTCAGATTCCTGGGCAGGAGATTGTCTGCTTGGAGAGCCACAGGCAGGACCAGCACAGCAGCCCCAGTGGTGCTGAGCATGAGCAGGGACAGAGGGAGCCAGTCCAGCTCTCAGCTCCCCCCATGAGCAGGGACAGAGGGAGCCAGTCCAGCTCTCAGCTCCCCCCATGAGCAGGGACAGAGGGAGCCAGTCCAGCTCTCAGCTCCCCCCATGAGCAGGGACAGAGGGAGCCAGTCCAGCTCTCAGCTCTCCCCATGAGCAGGGACAGAGGGAGCCAGTCCAGCTCTCAGCTCCCCCCATGAGCAGGGACAGAGGGAGCCAGTCCAGCTCTCAGCTCCCCCCATGAGCAGGGGCCAGGGCTGGCAGCTGGGGCAGGCAGTGGGCACAGGGCAGCACTGGGAGGACTCTGGTGGCCAAGGGGTGGGAGCAGCACTGCTGTGGCCTCCTCTGGCCCTGCTCCCCCAGGTCTGACAGCCTGGCCAGGCAGGACCAGCTCTTGCAGCCCTCTGAAGAGCTCTCCAGAGCGCAGAGCTCTCCCTCCCCTCTTCTTCAGGCTGTTTCCCCTCCCCTGCCCCAGTTTTGCAGCACCTGCCAGTGACACAAGAGATCTCTGGCCACAGCCCAAGCCAACCCCCCCAGCTGGGGTGGAATCCCCCCCCTCAGTTTCCAAAGGCTCTGAAGCAGCTGGGGTGCTTCCCTGGCTGCTCTTCATGGCCTTCCCTTCCTGGTTTGGGTCTTTGCTCACAGCTCTTTCTCAGCTGTTTCCCCTCTCTGTCTCATCCCACTGCTGTGCTCCTGCTGCTGTGACCTCCAGCAGGGGATGGCCACAGGCAGGGCAGCTCAGCCTCCAGCTCCAGCTGAGGCCCAGAGAGCCACAGAAGCATTGAGCTTGGAAGAGGCCTTTCAGATCCTGGAGTCCAGCCCTGAGCCCAGCACTGCTCAGGGCACCACCAGCCCCTGGCCCTCAGCACCACAGCTCTGCAACCCCTCCAGCATGGGGACTCCACCACCACTGCCCTGGGCAGCCTGAGCCAGGCCTGGACAGTCCTCAAGGGGAAGAAATTGTTCCTCATGGCCAACCTAACCCTCCCCTGGGGCAACTTGAGGCTGTTTCCTCTTGCCCTGTCACCTGGGAGCAGAGCCCAGCCCCCACCTGGCTGCAGCCTCCTCTCAGGGAGCTGCAGAGAGCAATGAGGTCTCCCTCAGCCTCCTCTGCTCCAGGCTCAACACCCCCAGCTCCCTCAGCTGCTCCTCCCCAGCCCTGCTCTCCAGACCCTTCCCCACCTTCATTGCCCTTCTCTGGCCCTGCTCCAGCCTCTCAATGTCCTTCTTGCAGTGAGGGGAACAAAACTGAGCCCAGGACTCAAGGGATGGCCTCATAACAGGGACACCATCCCTGCCCTGCTCCTGCTGGTGACCTTCTTGGCCACCTGGGCACCCCCTGGGCTCACCCCCAGCTGCTCTCAGCCAGCCTCCTCTCCTCCAGGCTCAACACCCCCAGCTGCTCCTCCCCAGCCCTGCTCTCCAGACCCTTCCTCAGCTCTGTTGCCCTTCTCCAGACCTCCTCCAGCCTCCCAATGTCCTTCTTGGGGTGAGGAGCCCAGAACTGAACCCAGGTGCAAATGAAAAGGAGCTTGAGAGACCTGCTCCCAAGGATCAGAGAGGCTTTGGACCTCCTCTGCTCCCACCTCCAACTGAGCAGCCAAGAAGACCACAGAGTGCCTGGGCACCCCCCTGCCCCCAGCTCTGTGCCCCTGCATGTCTCTGGGGCTGAGGAGCCCCAGGAAGCCTCCTCGAGGGCTTGCAGCTCCCTGGGGGAGGTGGAAACACAATAGAGGCCAAAGCTGAAGCTGCTGCTCTGCCAGGAGAGCAGGAGGGGAGCAGGGATCCCACCCCCCCCAGGGTCACTGCTCCTGAGGGTGAAGAAAGCAAACACAGAGCTGCTGTGGGGAACCTGGAGCAGGCCAGCAGAGAAATGCTGCACTCTTCTTTCCTGCAATAGAAAGGAGCTGGGAGTGCTGGGGGACAACAAGGTCCCCAGGAGGCAGCAATGTGGCCAAGGAGGCCAATGGGGTCCTGGGGGGCATGGAGAAGAGTGTGGCCAGCAGGGCAAGGGAGGTTCTCCTCCCCCTCTGTTCTGCCCTCCTGAGGACACATCTGGAGTGCTGGGTCCAGGTCTGGGCTCCCCAGTTGAGGAGAGACAGAGAACTGCTGGAGAGAGTCCAGGGGAGGCTGCAGAGCTGCTGAGGGGCCTGGAGCAGCTCTGGGAGGAGCAAAGGCTGAGAGCCCTGGGGCTGAGAGCCTGCAGAAGAGCAGCCCCAGAGGGCAGCTGAGCAATGCTCAGCAAGAGCTGAAGGAGCTGTGGGGGGCAAGAGGCTGGGGCCAGGCTCTGCTGAGTGGTGGCCAGGGCCAGAGCAAGGGGCAGCAAGGGGCAGAGAGTGGAGGCCAGGAGGTTGGATGTGGAGAGGAGGAGAAAGTTGTTTGGTGTGAGGGTGCTGGAGGCCTGGAGCAGGCTGCCCAGAGAGGTTGTGGAGTGTCCTTGTGTGGAGAGCTTCCAACCCCCTTGGGCATTGTGGTGCTGGGCAAGCTGCTGTGGGTGCCCTGCTGGAGCAGGGCTTGGCCTGGATGATCTCCAGAGGTCCCTTCCATCCTCTCCCTGCTGGGATGCTGTGACCACCCAGCTCCTGCAGCTCAGAGCTGAGCTCCAACTGCCAGAAGGTCTCCAAAGCTGAGGGAGGGGCTGGAGGATGCTGCAGTTCACTCAGTTCCTTCAGGAAACACAGCTACAGACATCTCTGCTGTGGGGCCAAGGCAAAGCTGCACCTCTGGAGAAGACCTCTGGAGCTGTAGCTCACCCTGGAGAGCTGCCTGGCTCCTGTGGGGCTGTCCCCTACAGCCAGGCCCAGCCCTCACTCCAGGCTGGCAGCAGCAGCTGCACTGCTGGGCTTGTGCCAGGGGAGGGTCAGGTTGGAGATGAGGGCAAACTTCTTCCCAGGCAAGGTCACCACAGCCTGGCCTGGAGCAGGGCAGGGAGGGTGTCCCTGTGCTGAGCACTGCTGAGGCCACCCCTTGAGACCTGGGGTCAGGTTTGGGTCCTCACTGCAAGAAGGACATTGAGAGGCTGGAGCAGGGCCAGAGAAGGGCAACCAAGCTGGGGAAAGGTCTGGAGAGCAGGGCTGGGGAGGAGCAGCTGAGGGAGCTGGGGGTGTTGAGCCTGGAGGAGAGGAGGCTGAGGGAGACCTCATTGCTCTCTGCAGCTCCCTGAAAGGAGTCTGCAGCCAGGTGGGGGCTGGGCTCTGCTCCCTAGGAACAAGTGACAGGGCAAGAGATGGCCTCAAGCTGTGCCAGGGGAGGTTCAGGATGGACATTAGGAATCATTTCTTCCCCTAAAGGGTTCCCAGGCCCTGGCCCAAGCTGCCCACGGATCTGGGGGAGTCCCCATCCCTGGAGGGGTTTCAAAGCCACCTGGATGTGGTGCTGAGGACTGTGGTGCAGTGGCAGTGCTGTGGCTGTGAGCTCTGGGGGAGTGCTTGGGCTGGCTGAGCTCAGAGGTCTCTGCCAGCCTCAGCAGTGTATGGTTTATGATTTGGTGGCACTGGAGGTGATGGAATACATTCCCAGCTTGTGTGGCTGCTGGGGTGAGGAGAAAGCACAGGGAATCCAACAAGGCCAAGGGCAGAGTGTGGCATCTGGGGGAGAACAACCCCAGGGAGCAGCAGGGGCTGGGGGAGAACAACCCCAGGGAGCAGCAGGGGCTGGGGGAGAACAACCCCAGGGAGCAGCAGGGGCTGGGGGAGAGAACAACCCCAGGGAGCAGCAGGGGCTGGGGGAGAACAACCCCAGGGAGCAGCAGGGGCTGGGGGAGAACAACCCCAGGGAGCAGCAAGGGCTGGGGGAGAACAACCCCAGGGAGCAGCAGGGGCTGGGGGAGAACAACCCCAGGGAGCAGCAGGGGCTGGGGGAGAACAACCCCAGGGAGCAGCAGGGGCTGGGGGAGAGAACAACCCCAGGGAGCAGCAGGGGCTGGGGGAGAGAACAACCCCAGGGAGCAGCAAGGGCTGGGGGAGAACAACCCCAGGGAGCAGCAGGGGCTGGGGCAGAACAACCCCAGGGAGCAGCAGGGGCTGGGGGAGAACAACCCCAGGGAGCAGCAGGGGCTGGGGGAGAACAACCCCAGGCTGGAGGCTGTTGGAGAACAGCTCTGAGGAAGTGGACCTGGGGCTCCTGGTTGGCAGAAGGATGTCCCTGAGCCAGCAATGTGCCCTGTGGCCAAGGCTGGCATCCTGGGGTGTAAGAGAAGGGCTGTGGTGAGTAGGCCAAGGGAGGCTCTCCTGCTCCTCTACTGTGCCCTGCTGAAGCCACATCTGGAATACTGTGTCCAGCTCTGGGCCCCTCAGGTCAAGGAGGACCTCACAGGTCCAGCACAGAGCCTCAGAGGTGCTGCAGGCAGTGGAACATCTGCTTGGGAGGCCAGGCTGAGGGAGCTGGGGCTTGGAGCAGGGCAGCCACAGAAGCCTCCTTGCTCAGTGCTGAAGAAAGGGCAGAACTGGAGCAGGGAGTGGAGAGCACAGGGACAGCCTGCAGCCCCGAGAGCTGCTCCCTCAACCCAGCCCTCACCTGCTGGAGGCTTTAACCAAGCTGCTGAGGGCAGCCCCAGCCACAACAGTGCCCTCCCCAGGGCCCTAGCTGGGCACCTCCAGCTGTTCTCCTGGCTGACCTTCTCCTGCCAGCTGGCATCACCTGGGTGATGGAAGGAGACTCCACCTTTGGCAGGCTGTGCCACCCCTGTGTGAGCAGCTCTGCTCTGCCCCCCCAGAGCCTCAGCAGCCCCAGACAGGCCTGGGGGGCACCTGCTGCAGCATCTCCTTCTTCCTTTTTCACCTCCTCAGCGTGAAAGTCACTTTGCTGAGGCTCTGGGGGAGGATAAGGGCTCCAGGCAGCCCTCAGTGGCTCCTGAGGGTAGGGGAATGGGGCAGGAGAAGGCCAGAGCCTGGTTTTCAGCCCCAGCCAAAGGTGAGTGGGGCAGGGAAGTGCTGCAGGGGGTGGAGATGTCAGGAGAAAGCATCAAGCACAGAGAAGACAGCAGAGAAAGACTGTGAGAAAGAGGAAGAGGATGTGGGAAGGTGTTTCACTCAGATGACCCCCAGGAAGGGGAAGAGCCCTGACAGGGTGCTGAGGAAAACACCTCCAGATTCACCTCCTGGCTTGGAACAGAAAGCAGCTTCAAAGGGCACCTGCAGCCCCAGCTCCTCCTCTCATTAGCTGAAGGCTGCTTTCAACACCCTCCTGGATCTCTTCTCTCCCTGCTCAGTCAGGCAGCCTGGGCAGGTAAATCAGCTCTGGCAAGTTCTCCTGCAGCTGCTCACACTCTGCTTCAGCACTTGGCCCATCTGTGGGGCCCAGCAAACACTGCCCAGGACACCTCCCAAACACAGGGAGCAGGCAGAGAGCCCTTCACACAACCCCAGCACCGAGGGGCTGACCTCTGGAGCTCATCCAACCCAACTCCTGCTCCAGCAGGGCACCCACAGCAGCTTGCCCAGGAGGGGTTGGCAGCTCTCCACACAAGGACACTCCACCACCTCTCTGGTGGAATGGGTTGGGTTGGAAGGGAGCTCTGTGGAGATCATCCAGTTCCAACCCCCCTGCCATGGGCAGGGACACCTCCCACCAGCCCAGGCTGCTCAAGGCCTCATCCAGCCTGGCCTGGAGCACTTTCCAAGCTGAGGTGTCCACAGCTGCTGTGGGCAGCCTGTCTCAGTGTCTCACCACCCTCACAGGGGAGAGCTTCTTTCACCATGGCTGCAAGGCAAAGCCTGACTGAGAGAGACTCCTGGAGCTCATCAGCCTTGAAAGCAACAGGAAAAGGACTCTCAGGTGTGCTGAGCTTCCTGGCCTTGTGAATCCTTAAGCTCCTCAGCAGCTGTAGGAGGCTGCTGTGCTTTTGGCTGTGAACAAGGTTATCCCAGATCCCCAGCAGGGAGGGGCTGGAAGGGACCTCTGGAGATCAACCACTTCAAGTCCAGCTCCAGCAGGGCACCCACAGCAGCTTGCCCAGCAGCACACTGCCCAGGGGGGGTTGGAAGCTCTCCACACAAGGACACTCCACAACCTCTCTGGTAGAATGGTTTGGGTTGGAAGGGAGCTCTGGAGATCATCCAGAATCAATTAAATTCTATTCTATTCTATCCTATCCTATTCTACTCTACCCTACCCTATTCTATCCTCTCTTAATCCTCTCCTCATCCTCTCTCTTTTCCTCTCCTCATCCTCTCTCCTCTCATCCTCTCCTCTCCTCATCCTCTCTCCCTCTCATCTCCTCTCCTCTCCCTTCCTCTCCTCTCCTCTCCCTTCCTCTCCTCTCCTCATCCTCTCTCCCTCTCCTCTCCTCTCCCTTCCTCTCCTCTCCTCATCCTCTCTCCCTCTCCTCTCCTCATCCTCTCTCCCTCTCCTCTCCTCATCCTCTCTCCCTCTCCTCATCTTCTCTCCTCTCATCCTCTCCTCATCCTCTCCCTCTCCTCATCCTCTCTCCCCTCTCCCTTCCTCTCCTCTCCTCATCCTCTCTCTTCCCCTCCTCCTCCCCTCCCGCCCGGCCAGCAGCAGAGCCCCCGGGGCGGACGCGTCTGTGTACCTGACTCCGTTGGCCGCGGGCGGGGCGGTGCCGGCAGGGGCCGGCGGGGGCGGGGCGGCGGCGGCGTGGGCGGCGGCGGCGTGGGCGGCGGGGCGGGGCGCAGCCCTGGCGGCGGGCGGGGCGGGCTTGCTGTAGGGCAGGAAGGCGGGGCCGGCGGGGGCGGCGCCCGCGGCGTGGCGGGAGCGGGCGGGGATGGGCCCCGGCACGCCGCCCGCCCAGCACTGCTGGCAGGAGCAGCCCGGCCCCGCGGGCGGCGCCGCCAGGGGGGCGGCCGGCGGGTAGGGGGGGCCCGGGCGGCGCCGCACGCCCCGCCGGAACCCGGTGGCCTTGTTGGTCTGCACCTGAGCCCCCAGGTCCACCTCGTAGTCGTAGCCCAGGGGGCCCAGGTCCACCCGCGGGTGGCGGCCGGCGTGGGCGCGCTCCAGGCGGACGCAGAGGCTCATCTCGTAGGGGGACCAACCCCCCTCGTCGTTCTGCCACTCCCAGACGATGCCCTGCCCCGCCGCGGAGTCCCCGGGGAAGAGATGTCTGTGCACGGCCCTCATGGTCCCTGCGGGGAGAGCAGACAGGACGCGGGGTTAGGCAGGCTGGGAAACTCCTCAGGCACCCTCCAGCCCAACCTCTCGCCCAGCACCATCTGATCAGCCGGGGATGTGCGGCGTCTGCAGAGGAGAAGGCTCCCAGGAGACCTCACTGTGGCCTTCCAGGATCTGCAGGGGGCTGCAGGAAAGCTGGGGAGGGACTTCTGAGGGTGTCAGGGAGGGATAGGACTGGGGGGGATGGAGCAGAACTAGAAATGGGGAGATTGAGCTTGGCTGTGAGGAAGAAGTTGTTCCCCAGGAGGGTGGTGAGAGCCTGGCACAGGCTGCCCAGGGAGGTGGTGGAAGCCTCCTGCCTGGAGGTGTTTGCAGCCAGGCTGGAGGTGGCTGTGAGCAACCTGCTGTGGTGTGAGGTGTCCCTGGCCATGGCAGGGGGTTGGAGTTGGCTGAGCCTTGAGCTCCCTTCCAGCCCTGACAGTTCTGTGATCCTATGAAACCATGGCACCAAGTGCCTCATCCAGGCTGGTTTTGAGCACCTCCAGGGATGGTGACTCCACCACCTCCCTGGGCAGCACATCCCAGTGGCCAATCTCTCTGGGAAGAATTTCTTCCTCACATCCAGCCTGAAGCTCCCCTGACACAGCTTGAGACTGTGTCCTCTTGTTCTGCTGCTGGATGCCTGGGAGAAGAGCCCAACCCCCACCTGACTACAACCTCCCTTCAGGGAGTTGTAGAGAGGAGGCAAACAGAGCCAGTGGCACAGAGTCACAGCTGGGGTGGGGGGGGAAGGGTTTGGGTCATTCAGTCCAACCCCCTGCAGTCAGAACCCCAACCCCAGCAGGCTGCTCCCAGCCCCACACAACCTGCCCTGCACTGCTGCCAGCCATGGGGCAGCTCTCTGGGCAGCCTGGGCCAGGCTCTCCCCACCCTCAGCACCAAACATTTCTCCTCCTCTCCACTCTCCAGCTCCCTCTTGCAGTTCAAACCATCCCCCCTTGGCCTGGCCCTGCTCAGCAGTCTGTCCCCAGCTCTCTGATCTCCCCCTGAGGCACTGCAAGGCCACCAGAAGCTCTCCCTGGAGCCTTCTCCTCTGCAGGCTGCCCAAGCCCAGCTCTCAGCCTCACAGCCCTCAGAGCATTCTGTGAGCAGAGCATTAAAGCATTCTGGGGAACACTGTCTCAGTGACTCAGCTCTGTGATGTCTGCAGCACAGTGGCCTTCCTCTCTCCCTCTTCCCCCTCTCCCTCTCTCCTCTCCTTTCCTCCTCTCTCCCTCTCCTCTCCTTCACCAGAGCCACCAAGGGGCTTTCTCCTCCCAAGAGGGCTGGGTTTGCTCACCCAGCCCAGGGAGAGGCAAGGCCCAGAGCTCCCTGTGCCCCTGCCAGATCTGACTGTGGGCTGGCAGCAGGTTCAAA
The DNA here is from genome assembly GCF_026170545.1 of Melanerpes formicivorus. Classification (NCBI taxonomy): domain Eukaryota; kingdom Metazoa; phylum Chordata; class Aves; order Piciformes; family Picidae; genus Melanerpes; species Melanerpes formicivorus. The sequence goes on from NW_027142440.1 coordinate 2,169,058, forward strand.
AGCTGTGGGGAGGAAGGGTGGGAAAGGAGGGAAGGAGAGGGAGGCTGCAGAGCCAGCCCCACCCCAGCAGAGAGGCAGAGGCATGGCAGATGCCTCCTGACGTGAGCAGAGGATAAAAAAGCTCAGGCTGAGGCACAGAGCTGGTTAAAAAAACCTAACTCCCACAGCCTTGACAACAGAGCAACTGCAGAGGCACCACCACAGAGTGCTGCAGCACAGCCCCCCTGCTGCACAGGGGGCACAGCATGGCAGGGGATGCAAGGCACCTCTGGAGATCACCCAGTCCAAGCCCCCTGCCAGAGCAGGGCCACCCAGGGCAGGGCACACAGGGACACAGCCAGAGGGGCTTGGGAAGGCCCCAGAGGATGCTCCACAACCTCTCTGGGCAGCCTGCTCCAGGGCTCTGCCACCCTCACAGTGTTCCCATGGCACCTCCTCTGCTCCAGCTTGCCCCCAGTGCCCCTTGTGCTGTGCTTGGCCATCCCTGAGCAGAGCCTGGCTCCAGCCCTGCACATCTTGATCCCCAGCACTGAGGGCAGCCCTCGGGCAGCTCTCAGCCCCAGCTCCCTCAGCCTGGCCTCACAGGGAGATGTGCCACTGCCTGCAGCACCTCTGAGGCTCTGGGATGGTCTCTCTCAAGCAGTTCCCTGAGGTCCATCTTGAACTGAGGGGCTCAGAACTGGACACAGGATTCCAGCTGTGGCCTCAGCAGGGCAGAGCAGAGAGGCAGGAGAACCTCTCTGGACCCACTCACCACAGCCCTTCTGATACTCCCCAGGGTGCCATTGGCCTTCCTGGGCAGAGGAGAGAGAGGATGGCCAGGGCCAGCTCCTCCAGGCTCCTGCCTGCAAGACTGGAGAGCAGGAGCCAGTGAAGTGCTGTGGAAAGTGGAGAGAGCAGCAGTGCAAAGGGGGAGAGATGGAAGCAGCCACGATGGGGCCAGCTGGAGCTCCAGCCCCTGAAGCCTGATCCTCCACCCCTGACTTCCCCCCCTGGTTACTTCCCCCCTGGTTACTTCCCTCCTTTCTTCACAGAAGCTCTGCAAGCAGATCCTGCAGCAGGGTCAGAACTGCTGCTGCTGGGAAAGCCCTCAGCAGCTCCACAGCGAGAGCAAAGAGCAGGAAACGCCTTGGGGCAAGCCTGGGAGGGCAGGGGGGGTGAGGGGGAACCAACCCCAGCTGGGGGGCAGCCAGGCAGAGGTGAGAGAAGAGCAGCCCCGAGGGGAACAGGAGAAAATGAAGCTTCAGAGTCACAACCCTGAGCTCCAGCAGCACAGGGAAAAGAGGATCCTCAGCCAAAGCCTGCAGAGCACTGCCCAGGAGGGTCTGGAGAAGAGGGCTGGGGAGGAGCAGCTGAGGGGGCTGGGGGTGTTCAGCCTGGAGGAGGCTGAGGGGGACCTCATTGCTCTCTGCAGCTCCCTGAGAGGAGGCTGGAGCCAGGGAGGGGGTTGGGCTCTTTTCCCAAGGAACAAGAGCCAGGGCAAGAGGGAATGGCCTCAGGTTGCCCCAGGGGAGGTTTAGGTTGGCCATGAGGAACCATTTCTTCCCCTTGAGGGATATCAAAGCCTGGCCCAGGGCAGTGGCAGAGTCCCCATCCCTGGAGGGGCTTAAAGCCATCCAGATGTGGTGCCCAAGGGTATGGTGCAGCAGTGGCCCTGGTGGAGCTGGATAATGGTTGGACTTGAGGGTCTTAAAGGTCTTTCCCAACCAAGCTGATTCTGGGCTGATGGCTCCCTGGGGCCAAGCAAGCTGCACACAGGAGCTGCAAAGACCAGGAGCTGCACACATGAGCTGCACTCCCCAGGAGCTGCACTCCCCAGGAGCTGCACTCCCCAGGAGCTGCCCTCCCCAGGAGCTGCAGATTTTAAACCCCTCCAGGGATGGGGACTCCCCCAGCTCCCTGGGCAGCCTGGGCCAGTGCCTGAGAGCCCTTGCTGAGAAGAAATGATTCCTAATACCCAAGCTGAACCTCCCCTGGTGCAGCTTGAGGCCATCTCCTCCTGCCCTGTCACTTGTTCCTAGGGAGCAGAGCCCAGCCCCCACCTGGCTCCAGCCTCCTCTCAGGGAGCTGCAGAGAGCAATGAGGTCTCCCTCAGCCTCCTCTGCTCCAGGCTCAACACCCCCAGCTCCCTCAGCTGCTCCTCCCCAGCCCTGCTCTCCAGACCCTTCCCCACCTTCATTGCCCTTCTCTGGCCCTGCTCCAGCCTCTCAATGTCCTTCTTGCAGTGAGGGACCCAAACCTGACCCCAGGACTCAAGGGGTGGCCTCAGCAGTGCTCAGCACAGGGACACCATCCCTGCCCTGCTTCTGCTGCTCCAGGCCAGGCTGCTGGTGACCTTCTTAGCCACCTGGGCACCCCCTGGGCTCACCTCCAACCAGCCCCTCCAGATCCCCCCACTGCCAACCTACTTTCCAGCCACTCTGCCCCCAGCCTGGAGCCTTCCTGGGGTTGCTGTGACCCAAGGTCAGGGCCCAGCCCTTGGCCTTGCTGAACCTCATCCCAGTGGCCTCAGCCCATGGATCCAGCCTGGCCAGCTCCCTCTGCAGAGCCTCCAGCAGCTCAACACTGCTGCCCAGCTTGGTGTCATCTGCCAGCTGCCTGAGGCTGGCTGGGGCTGCCTGGATCCTAACATCTTAGCTGGGCAGCCAAAAGCAAACCAGCAACGACTGCTCCTGTCCAGCAGGCAGCTCCTGCCAAGGTTTACAAACACAACCCTCTGGCCTCCAAGGGTGGGCAAGATCAGGGGTGACCTCCTGGAGAGGATGGAGGGCTGGGGATGAGAGCAGGCTGGCAGGAAGGTGCTGAGAAGTGCCCCACGTTCAGGGCTGAGTGCAGGGAACCTGCTCCCAGGAGGAAGAGGACTACCAGGGAGTGTCAGAAACCCCTTGGAGGAGATGAGCAGGGCCCAGGCCCTGCTCCACTGGCAGCTGAGAAGCTAAAAGCAGCACAGAGAGGGCTGGAGAAGCTGGTGAGCAGGATGTGTTTTTCACACCCTGCAGGAGCAGCAGGGAGAAGAGCTGTGAGGAGCCAACAGCAAGAGCAAAGCCAGGAGCTGGGAAAACATTCCCCTGCTCCCCCAAGGCTGGCAGGGAACCCAGCATTCCTCTCCAGGGTGGGCAAACAGCTGTGGTTGAGAGGACAACTTCTGCTGCTCCTCTGTGCTTGCCTCCAGCTAATGTTCCCTGGAGCAGCAGCTGAAGGCCAGGCCTAATCCTGCCCAGCAGCACAGCTGTGTCCCCCCCAGGGCCAGGGACACTGCCCCCAGCCCCTCTGCCTTCCTGTTATTCTCCCTGCCTTCCTGGGAAGAGCCTGTCTGTCTGTCCAGCAGCCAAGGAGCAGCAGCCAGCCACCAGCTGAATGGTTTGCCTCTTTTGTTTTGCTCTCTTTTCCAGGGGGCTGTTTCCTGCAGGGATTCTTCTCTCCAGCACGTGGCAGAGGCCAGCAGGCTGCTGGCTCCCAGAGGCTCGAGGTGAACCCAAGCCCTGCAGACAGAGAGAGCTCTGCTCAGAGCTGGGCCACTGGAAGGGGGGAGCAGAGCTGTGCCAGGGGTCACACAGGTGCCTGTGGTGGGAGGCTGACAGAGCTGCCCACTGGCAGCATCCCCCTGAGGGCAGCCCTGATGCTGCAGGAGGAGCCAGGAGGAGGAGACAGACTTTGGGGTGTCAACCAAGCTGGGGGCAGGAGTTGAGCTGTGAGAGGGTAGGGGAGCTCTGCAGAGGGACCTGGACAGGCTGGGCAGATGGGCAGAGGCCAAGGGCAGGAGATTGAACACATCCAAGTGCCAGGGGCTGCACTTTGGCCACAGCAACCCCAGGCAGAGCTACAGGCTGGGGTCAGAGTGGCTGAGAGCTGCCAAACAGAGAGGGACCTGGGGGTGCTGATTGACAGCTGCCTGAACAGGAGCCAGCAGTGTGCCCAGGGGGCCAAGAAGGCCAAGGGCATCCTGGCCTGCATCAGGAAGAGTGTGGCCAGCAGGAGCAGGGAAGTCCTTGTGCCCTGTGCTCAGCACTGCTTAGGCCACACCTTGAGTCCTGTGTCCAGTTCTGGGCTCCTCAGGTTAGGAAAGAGGTTGAGCTGCTGGAAGGTGTCCAGAGAAGGGCAAGAAAGCTGGGGAGGGGTCTGGAGCACAGCCCTGTGAGGAGAGGCTGAGGGAGCTGGGGTTGCTTAGCCTGCAGAAGAGGAGGCTCAGGGGAGACCTTCCTGCTCTCTGCAACTCCCTGAAGGGAGGTTGGAGCCAGGTGGGGGTTGGGCTCTTCTCCCAGGCACCCAGCACCAGAACAAGAGGACACAGTCTCAAGCTGTGCCAAGGGAGGTTTCCACAGAGAGAGAGTTGTTGGCCCTTGGGATGTGCTGCCCAGGGAGGTGGTGGAGTCCCCATCCCTGGAGGTGTTTAGGAAGAGCCTGGATGAGGCACTTGGTGCCATGGTTTAGTTGATCAGATGGTGCTGGGTGAGAGGTTGGACTGGATGATCTCAAAGGTCTTGTCCAACCTGATTTATCCTATCCTATCCAATCCTATCCTATCCTATCCCACCCTAACCATTCAGCCACAGAGCTCATCCCAGGGAAAAAGCAGAGAATTGATTGGGTTGGAAACAACCTCCAAGATGATTCAAGTCCAACACCAGCCCAGCCCCACCATGGCCACTAAAGCATGGCCCCAGGTGCCATGGCCACAGCTTTCTGGAACACCTCCAGGGATCACACAAGCCAGTACCACTTGCCCAAGACCAAGCAGCATTACCTGCTGGAGGGCAGGGAGGCTCTGCAGGGGGACCTGGCCAGGCTGGATCCATGGGCTGAGCCCAATGGGATGAGGCTCAACAAGGCCAAGGGCTGGGTCCTGACCTTGGGGCACAACAACCCCAGGAAGGCTCCAGGCTGGGGGCAGAGTGGCTGGAAACAGCCTGGGGGAAAAGGCCCTGGGGGTGCTGGTTGGCAGCAGCTGAGGATGAGCCAGGGGGTGCCCAGGTGGCCAAGAAGGTCCCCAGCAGCCTGGCCTGGAGCAGCAGTGGTGTGGCCAGCAGGAGCAGGGCAGGGATTGTCCTCCTGTGCTGGGCACTGGGGAGGCCACGGCTTGAATGCTGAGGTCAGTTTTGGGTCCCTCACCCCAGGAAGGACATTGAGAGGCTGGAGCAGGGCCAGAGAAGAACAAGGCAGCTGGGGAAGGGTCTGGAGAGCAGGGCTGGGGAGGAGCTGCTGTTGTTTCTCTGGAGGACAGGAGACTGAGAGGAGAGCTTCTGGCTCCCTGCAGCTTCCTGCAAGGAGGCCGAGTGAGGTGGGAGCTGCTCTCCTCTCAAGGGTACCAGCACCATGACAAAAGGAAAGAGCCTCAGGTTGCCCCAGGGGAGGCTTAGCTTGGGCATGAGGAACAATTTCTTCCCCTTGAGGGTTGTCCAGGCCTGGCCCAGGCTGCCCAGGGCAGGGGTGGAGTCCCCAGGCCTGGAGGGGTTGCAGAGCTGTGCAGCTGTGGTGCTGAGGGCCATGGCTGAGTGGTGCCCTGGCAGGGCTGGGGTAAGGCTTGGACTCCCTGATCTGAAAGGTCTGATCCAAGCCAGGAGCTTGAGAGTGGAGAGGAGGAGAAATGTTTGGTGCTGAGGGTGGGGAGAGCCTGGCCCAGGCTGCCCAGAGAGCTGCCCCATGGCTGGCCCCAGTGCAGGGCAGGTTGTGTGGGGCTGGGAGCAGCCTGCTGGGGCTGCAGCTGTCCCTGGGGGCTGCAGGGGCTGGGGCTGGGTGGCCTTGCAAGTCCTTTCCCAGCCAAGCCCTCCCAGGCCCCTGTGCAGGGCCAGCTCTGGTGCCCCACTCTGTCCTGCTCACAGCCCCACTGCAGCAGGGCTGCCAGCTGCTCCCCCAGCCCACAGCAGAGCTTGCCAAGGCCTCCAGCTCCCACAGCTCCTCAGCCAGGGCCCTGCCAGGAAACCCTCAGCCTGAGGCCCCCAAGGGAGGAGCAGCAGAGGGAGGCAGCTGTGCTGACCACTTGCATCTGCTCCAACCACTTCCCTTTCCTGCAGGGACTGCCCAGTGCTGCAGCTGGCTCCAGCCAGGGCTGATGGATTGCTGTGCCTGGCAGGAGCCCAGCCTGGTGCCCAGCTGGGGCTGAGGCTGGGCCATGGCTGGGCCCTGCTGGCTGAGTGCTGCAGAGAGCACTGCCCACAGCAGCCCTTCATTCCCAGGGGGGAAGCTGGGATCTCCCTGGAGTCTCCAGGGCTGAGGAGCATGCATCCCACCCCTCCTGAGCTCCAGCTGCTCAGCACATCTGCAGCCCAAGAGAGGGTAGGAGGAAGGCCACAGCAGCTGCAGAGCTTGCTGAGCCCAGGAGGGACAAATGGGAATGGGAACGGGAATGAGAGCCTCAGCCCTGCCCCTGGGCCCTGCCTCCAGCCCCCTTGTGAGTGACACAGGACCTGGGATCCAGGCACCCACAGCAAGGCTGC
>NW_027142440.1:2175591-2202758 GCF_026170545.1 Melanerpes formicivorus
AGAAACTCAGCAGCAGAGCTGCTCTGTGCTCCTCAACTGACTCCATTGGACTGCTGAGAGTGCCAGCCCATGGCAGAGAGGAAAAAGGCAGAACTGTGTGGAGATACCACAGCATGGAGGGGCTGGAAGAGACCTCTGGGGATCACCCAGGCCAAGCCCTGCTCCAGCAGGGCACCCACAGCACAATGCCCAGCACCACACTGCCCAGGGGGGGTTGGAAGCTCTCCACACAAGGACACTCCACAACCTCTCTGGGCAGCCTGCTCCAGGCCTCCAGCACCCTCACACCAAACAACTTTCTCCTCCTCTTCACATCCAACCTCCTGGGCTCCACTCTCTGCCCCTTGCTGCCCCTTGGCCTGGCCCTGGCCACCACTCAGCAGAGCCTGGCCCCAGCCTCTTGCCCCCCACAGCTCCTTTAGCTCTTGCTGAGCATTGCTCAGCTGCCCTCTGGGGCTGCTCTTCTGCAGGCTCTCAGCCCCAGGGCTCTCAGCCTTTGCTCCTCCCAGAGCTGCTCCAGGCCCCTCAGCAGCTCTGCAGCCTGCCCTGAGCTCTCTCCAGCAGTTCTCTCTCTCTCTTGAGCTGGGGAGCTCAGAACTGGACCCAGCACTCCCTGGGGCAGATGAGAGGGGCAGCAGAACCTCCCTTGCCCTGCTGGCCACCCTCTTCTCCATGCCCCCCAGGACCCTCTTGGCCTTCTTGGCCACCAGGGCACATTGCTGGTCACAGCTGGCTCCAGCTTGGGCTGGGTTACACATCCAACCTTCCCAGCACTGCCTTTGGGGTGCAGGCAGGGAGCAGCCACACTTCTGTGCTTAAACAAACCAAAAGGGGACTGTAAAGCTCCCCTTGAGCGTTAAAATGCCCTGGAAAGCTGCAAGGCACAGCAGTACCTCCAGCAGTGCTTCACCAGCAGAGAGCTGGCTGCAGTCTGACACCCTCCAGGCCACCCCTGTCCCCAGTGAATCCAAAGCCCTAAGGGCAATGTTAAATACCCATCCCAAGGGCCCTCCCCAGAGCAGGCAAACCACAGGCTGGGCTCAGAGCTTCACATGGGATCTGCTTGGTTGGGTCCTCACAGCCTGGAGTGGGTCCAGAGGAGGCCACTAAGATGACCAGAGGGCTGGAGCAGCTCTGCTGACAGGGACAGGCTGGGAGACTTGGGGTTCAGCCTGGAGAAGGGAAGGCTCCAGGGAAGACCTCAGAGCAGCATTTCAGTATCTGAAGGGGACCTACAGAAGGGCTGGGGAGGGACTGTTCAGAAGGGGCTGTGGTGACAGGGTGAGGGGCTAAGGCTTGAAGCTGGAGCAGGGCAGATTCAGGCTGGACATCAAGAGGAAGCTCTGCACAGTGAGGATGGTGAAATGCTGGAGCAGGTTGCCCAGGGAGGTGCTTGAGGCCCTGTCCCATGAGACATTCGAGATCACATTCAATGTGGCCCTGAGCAACCTGCTCTAGCTGGAGGTGTCCCTGCTGGCTGCAGGGGGGTTGGACAGGATGACCTTTGATGCTATCTGTGAGTCACAGCAGCACCTCTGAAGCTGTTTGGAACACAGCCCTGGGAGGAGAGGCTGAGGGAGCTGGGGTTGCTTAGCCTGGAGAAGAGGAGGCTCAGGGGAGACCTCATTGCTCTCTCCAACTCCCTGCAGGGAGGTTGGAACCAGGTGGGGGTTGGGCTCTTCTCTCAGGCAAGCAGCACCAGAACAAGAGGACACAGTCTCAAGCTGTGCCAGGGGAGGTTCAGGCTGGAGGTGAGGAAGAAATTCTTCCCAGAGAGAGTGATTGGCCCTTGGGATGTGCTGCCCAGGGAGGTGGTGGAGTCCCCATCCCTGGAGGTGTTTAAAACCAGCCTGGATGAGGCCCTTGGTGCCATGGTTGAGTTGATCAGATGGTGCTGGGTGGTAGCTTGGCCTTGATGATCTCTGAGGTCTTTTCCAACCTGGTTAACTCTGTTCTGTTCTAGTTTGCCCATGTGGCTTCAAGCAGGGCCTTGGGCAGGCAGAGCCCTGGGTGCACTGCACTTCTGTTGCCCAGGGGACTCACTCCCTGCTCCTCTGAGCTCCAGCCATCAGCGGTGGGCATGCAAGCCCTGGCTCACACTCAGCCCTTCCCCTGCATCCTGAAAGCTGAGCTTTCCTTCCACTTTAAAAGCAGGATCTCAAAATTCACAGGGCTGAGATAACTTCTAAAAATGCCAAGTCCCTTTTTAAGCTTCTGCAGGGAAGTTGCCAGTGCCTGATAAGAATTTAACAGACACATTGCCTTGCATGTGGAGAGTGGGGGGGGAAGAAAAAGGCTCAGGAGCCCCTGAGTTACAGAAATAATCCCCAGCTTGGTAAACCAGAGACTTTCCAGCAGGTTGCTGAGAAATGAGGCTGCCCAGGGGGGGATCTGTGAAGCTCCATAGGAGACACAGGGCAGGAGAGGCTGCAGAGGGCCCACAGGGACAGATTAGGCAGGGATTAGGAGAGCACAGAGCAGCAGGAGGCAGGGGGGCTGTAGTGAGCCCACCACCCTGTGCAGGGAACACAGTATCACAGGTGCCCTGTGCCACCCTGACCCCAAACCACCCAGCCAGGGCCCCCCCACTTCACCCCACCTGCGTGTGGAGGCCCAGCACAGCACAAGCCATGAAGACAGTGATGCAAGAGGGTGTGATGTACCTGCCAGGTAACTCCTGCCCCAGCACACCTCTGCCTACACCGGCAGCCAGCACTGACTGGAGAGCAGGGCAGCACCCAGGGGTAGCTCCAGTCGCTGCCCTGCCTCCTTCCAGCCTTCAGCCACACTCGTGGCAACCTGACAGCCGAGAGAACCGAGGAAACCAAGCCCGGCCGCCCCACGCCTGGACTCCCTCCATCCAAAAGAGGCTTTGAGAATGCCCTCGGGGAAGGCAGTAAAGAGAAGCCGAACTAAGCGGGGAGGGCAGGGGCCGGGCTCCGGCACCGAATCCGAAAGCGGAGGCAGACAAACCCCGGTTCACACCCAGCCCAGCAAGCCACCTGCGGGCTCCGGGCTCCTTCCGGGCGCTGAAGATGAGCTGCTTGCGGGGAGTCCCCGAAAGAGGGGCGTGCAAACCGGGCAGGGCTCCCGCAGCTTCGCCCCGCGCCCCCGGGGCTCTGCCCCCGCTTTAGCCAAGTCCTGCTGAGGGGAGCCCGGGGCCAACCCGGCCCCTCCGCCCGGCCCAACCCGGCCCCTCCGCCCGGCCCCCGCACAGCGCAAGCCGACCCCTGCAGCTCCCCAGCCCCACCGCAGCCCAGGCAGCCGCCTCCAGGCTGAACCGCCGCCCCTCCGCTCCCAGCGCCCCGCGAAAGCCTCTCTCCGGTTTCACCCCGGCAGCGAAGGAGGGGCCGGGGCTCGGGGCTGGGGGAACCGCGCCCTCGCCCCCCAGGACCGCAGGGGACGGCCCGGCTCCCTCCCGGCCGCTTCCCCCCCAGCCTGATCCGCCACGGCTCGGGCACGGACGGACCGAGCCAGGGCCGAATGCGCGTCGGTGCCGTTCCCTCTCAACCGCGACGGCCCCGCGGGAGGCCCCGACGGGCGGCTCGGCCCTGCCCTGCTCGCCACAGGGAAGGGGCTGCGTGCTCTGCCGTGCTCTGCCGTGCTCTGCCGCACCCAACCCGGCCCGGCCCTGCCCGCCCCCAGCCCCGGCGCGCCCCTCACCGCGATCCCCGGCTGCTGCTGCGGGGCTGCGCGTCCGGTAACGACGGCGGCGGCACGAACTGCGCATGCGCCGGCGTGGCCGCCCGGGGCACGGAGGGCGGGGGCGGGGCCAGAGCCCTAGGGGCGGGGTCGCTGTGCCAGGGGGCGGGGTCAACGAGTCAGCTGGGCGGGCCCGTAGCGCTGGGGGCGTGGTCTGAGTGCCAGGGGCGGGGTTACTGTGTCCGCCGGGCGGGGCCGTGGCGCTGGGGGCGGGGCCACTCCTTCCCTTTCCTCCAGCTGGGTTAGAGCCCACGGAGGTGTTGGGGTTTCTTCGGGGAGCGCCGCGGGAAGCGATTGCAGGAGGGGACCTCACTGCTTCAGGCTGTGCTACAGCTAGCTCAGGCCTCGCCTGGGGTCCTTCCCTGGTGGGGGCTGCGGCCCCTAAGTCAGAACCGCCATCAGGGTGTCACAGCATCAGGAAGTGTTTCACCAGTCCTGACAGTCGCAGAGTCATCCAGGCTGGAAAGAACCTCTAAGATCATCGAGACCAACCACGAACCCAGCACTGCCAGGTCACCACTGAACCGTGGCCCTCAGCACCACATCTCCACGGCTTTGAAACCACGGCTTGGCTCCCTGCCCAGAGCCAGCCCCTCTGGCTGCTGCCTCCCGAGGCTCTCCCTGCCAGGAGATGCCACCTAGCGCACGCTGCGCCGAGCGACAGCCCGCACGCCACCACCCCCCGGACGGGGCTGCACCAGCCTTGCTCTAGGTGCATCCCTTCCAACCCACACCGTCCTGGGGTTCTAAGTGTCAGGCATGGACACAGCATCACCATCCACAGGGGCTGGTCTAGGTGCACGGAGGGAGGGATGGATGGATGGATGGATGGATGGATGGATGGTTGGGTGGATGGAGGGATGGTTGGGTGGATGGAGGGATGGATGGATGGAGGGATGGATGGAGGGATGGATGGATGGATGGAGGGATGGTTGGGTGGATGGAGGGATGGTTGGGTGGATGGAGGGATGGATGGATGGATGGATGGATGGATGGAGGGATGGATGGGTGGATGGGTGGAGGGATGGATGGGTGGAGGGATGGATGGATGGATGGATGGATGGATGGATGGAGGGATGGTTGGGTGGATGGAGGGATGGATGGATGGATGGATGGATGGATGGAGGGATGGATGGGTGGAGGGATGGATGGGTGGATGGGTGGATGGAGGGATGGATGGATGGATGGGTGGAGGGATGGATGGATGGATGGATGGGTGGATGGGTGGGTGGATGGGTGGGGAAGGTTTTTAGCCCTGGGTTCTGGACATCTCTCACCAGGGGCTGAGACTGCCAAGATGTGGCAGGTTCTCTCTGATGTCCTCAGCAGAGCTGCCCTGGGGCGGCTAAGCAGGCAAAATCCTGCAGAAAAGGACCTCTGAAGGCAGCTTCCTGCCCAGCAGGAGGCAGGGAGGTTCCATGGTTTTCAGGTGGAGTAGGTCCCCCAGCAAGCAGTCCCCACCTGGCTCCAGGATAAATGGGGGGAAAGCAGGAGAAAGCAGCCTGGGAAGGAGGGAATCAGCATGAGTGGACTTGATGGTGTTGATGGTTAGACCCAGTGATGGTGAATCAGAGAATTCATAACGTTGGAAAAGACCTCAGGGATCATCAAGTCCAAGCTGTCACCCAACACCTCCTGACAACTAAACCATGGCTCCAAGTGCCACATCCAGTCCCCTCTGGAACACCTCCAGGGATGGGGACTCCCTGGGCAGCACATCCCAAGGGCCAATCTCTCTTGCTGGGAAGAACTTTCTCCTCATCTCCAGCCTAAACCTCCCCTGGCACAGCTTGAGACTGTGTCCTCTTGTTCTGGTGCTGGTTGCTAGAGAGAAGAGACCAACTCCCTCCTGTCTACAAGCAGCCTTCAGGGAGTTGGAGAGAATGATGAGGTCTGAGCCTCCTCTTCTCCAGGCTAAGCAACCCCAGCTGCCTCAGCCTCTCCTCACAGGGCTGTGCTCCAGACCCCTCCCCAGCTTTCTTGCCCTTCTCTGGACACCTTCCAGCAGCTCAACCTCTTTCCTAAGCTGAGGAGCCCAGAACTGGACACAGGACTCAAGGTGTGGCCTAAGCAGTGCTGAGCACAGGGCACAAGGACTTCCCTGCTCCTGCTGGCCACACTCTTCCTGCTGCAGGCCAGGATGCCCTTGGCCTTCTTGGCCCCCTGGGCACACTGCTGACTCCTGTTCAGCTGCTGTCAACCACTACCCCCAGGTCCCTCTCTGCCTGGCTGCTCAGCCACTCTGACCCCAGCCTGTGGCACTGCCTGGGGTTGTTGTGGCCAAAGTGCAGCCCCTGGCACTTGGATGTGTTCAATCTCCTGCCCTTGGCCTCTGCCCATCTGCCCAGCCTGGCAAGGTCCCTCTGCAGAGCTCTCCTGCCCTCTAACAGATCGACTCCTGCCCCCAGCTTGGTGCCATCTGCACATTTCCTGCTGATGACTGACTCAATCCCCTCCTCCAGATCATCTATGAAGATATTGAACAGGCTGGGGCCCAGCACTGATCCCTGGGGCACACCACTGGTGCCTGGCTGCCAGCTGGCTGTGGCACCATTCACCACCACTCTCTGGGCTCAGCCTCCAGCCAGTTCCTAACCCAGCTCAGAGTTGCTGCTGTCCCAGCCAGGGGCTGACAGCTTGGCCAGGTCTTTTCCAGCCTTGATTGGATTCTAAGTTCCCCTGGGCAGAGCTGGAGGTTTCATAGTATCATAGTATCACAGTATCAGTCAGGGTTGGAAGGGACCACAAGGATCATCCAGTTCCAACCCCCCTGCCATGGGCAGGGACACCCCACACTAGATCAGCCTGGCCAGAGCCTCAGCCAGCCTGGGCTTAAACACCTCCAGGGCTGGGGCCTCAACCACCTCCCTGGACAACCCATTCCAGGGCTTCACCACTCTCATGGGGAAGAACTTCCTCCTCCCCTCCAGCCTCAATCTCCCCACCTCCAGCTTCATTCCATTCCCCCTAGTCCTATCACTCCCTGAGATCCTGAGCAGTCCCTCCCCAGCCTTCCTGTAGCCCCCTTCAGATCCTGGAAGGCCACAATGAGGTCACCTGGGAGCCTTCTCTTCTCCAGACTGAACAGTCCCAACTCCTTCAGTCTGTCCTCACAGCAGAGCAGCTCCAGCCCTCTGCTCATCCTCCTGGCCCTTCTCTGGACACCTTCCAGTACCTCCAGATCCCTCTTGCCATAGGGGCTCCAGAACTGGAGGCAGTACTGCAGGTGGGGTCTCCCCAGAGCTGAGCAGAGGGGGAGAATCACCTCCCTTGCCCTGCTGGCCACACTTCTCCTGCTGCAGCCCAGGATCTGATTGGCTTTCTGGGCTGCAAGTGCACACTGAGAGCTCCTGGTGAGCTTCTTCTCCCCCAGCACCCCCAAGTCTCTCTCCTCAGGGCTGCTTTCCAGCCAGTCCCTGCCCAGCCTGGATTTGTGCCTGGGATTGCCTCCAGCCAGCTGCAGGACCTTGCGCTTGGTCTTGTTGAACCTCCTGAGGTTGGCTTGTGCCCACCTCTCCAGCCTGTCCAGGTCCCTCTGGATGGATCCCTTCCCTCCAGCTGTCTGCTGCCCCACACAGCTTGGTGTCATCAGCAACCCTGCTGAGGCTGCACTCAGTGCCACTGTCCATGGCACCCACAGAGATGTTGAACAGGACTGGTCCCAGGGCTGATCCCTGAGGGACTCTGCTTGTCCCTGGCCTCCCCTGGGACATGGAGCCATGGACAGCCACTCTTTGGGTGCAGCCATCAAGCCAGTTCCTTATCCATCTAGTGGTCACCCATCACAGCCATGTGTCACCAGCCTGGAGCCCAGGATGTGGTGCAGGACAGTGGCAAAGGCTTTGCTCAGGTCCAGGTTAGGGGTTGGAAGGGACCTCTGGAGATCACCCAGTCCCAGCCCCTTCCAGAGCAGGGTCACCCAGGGCAGCTCCCACAGGAACACATCCAGAGGGGTTTGGAATCTCTCCAGAGCAGGAGACTCCACAGCCTCTCTGGGCAGCCTGCTCCAGGGCTCTGCCACCCTCACAGTGCAGAAGCTCCTCCTGGTGTTTAGATGGAACTCCCCATGGTCAAGCTGACACCCATGGCCTCTTGTCCTGCCACTGGGGACCACTGAGAAGAGGCTGGCCCCACCTCCCCGACCCCCACCCCGTGGATGTTTGTGAGCATGGCTAAGATCCTCCCTCAGGCTCCTCCAGGCTCAGCAGCCCCAGCCCTGCCAGCCCGTCCCGCGGGCCGGGTTTGGGACTGTCCCTCCTGGCCGCTGCCAGCGCTGGCTCGGGCAGCCGGGTGCTGATGGCTGCCTTCCTCTGCAGGTGGCCGCTGTGAGCCGGAGGTGGGAAGGAGCTGACAAGCCCAAATCCCGGGAAATTGCTTCTCCCTTCCCCCGAGGCGGCCCCGGGGCTCTGCCAGCACCCAATTTAGGGCTGTGGCCCTGCCCGCCCTCCTGAAACCCGAGCCATTCCCTCCCCACCATGGCTCCTTAGAGGTCTTCCCTCTCCCCTTCTTCTTCCTCTCCTCCTCCTCCTCCTCCTCTTTCTCCTCGGCAGTGAGGATGCTCTGCCTCAGGAGGGGATGCTGGGCTGTGGCCCTGCCCTAGAGCTGTCCCCAGCAGCCAGGGGTGCAGGGATGAGGGGCTGGAGCTGTGCCGTTGATGGGTGAGATCCTTCTGCTCTTTCCTTGGCTCCAGAAGAGAAGAGTGGACTCTGGGATCCAGGCTCCAGGCTGGGAGGAACACCCGGGACAGGTAGGTGGGCTCTGATGCTGGCTTTAGGTTGCTGAGCTCATCCCAAGGGACAATCTGTGGTGGCTGAGGCTTGGGAGAGGGCTGGAAGAGCTGGAAGGTGGAAGAAGTGATGGAGGGGGAGAGAAAGGGAGGACCAAAGGGGACCGAAGAGGAGCCAAAGGGGATCAAAGGAGGGCCAAAGGGGGACAAAAACAGATCCAAGTGGGAGCAAAGGGAGACCAAAGGCTTAGCAAGGAGGGAACATAAAGGACCAAAGGGAGGGTAAGGGACACCTGAGGGGCAGAAGTGGATTCAAGGGGAACCAATGGGGACCACAAAGTGACACCAAAGTGGAAGCAAATGGGACCAAGAGGAGTCAGAGGGAAGGGAAGGGAAGCAAAAGTGGACTAAGGGGGGGGGGGGAGGTCAAAAGGGAGCAAAGTGGGACCCAAAAAGGGACCAAAGGGGAACCAAGGGAAGCAAAAGCAGACTAAGGGGGGGGGGGGGGGGGTCAAAGGAGAGCAAAAGGGGACCCAAAGGGGACCCAAGGAAAGCAAAAGTGGACTAAGGGGTTCAAAGGAGACCCACAGGGGACCCAAAGGGCAAGCAAAGGGGACCAAAGTGGGGCTAAAGAGAAGGCAAAGAGGAACCAAAAAGAGGCCAAGAAGGATCAAAGGGAGGCCAAAGAGGTATCAAGGGGGACCAGAGGTGAATTAAAGGGAACCAGAGGCAAAAGAAAGGGAACCAGAGGGGCCAAAGAAGACCAAAGGGAGCCAAAGGGATTCCATGGGGTCTTGTCACCAGGTAGGTGAAGGCTTCACTGAGGTTGGGCAGTGTGTGCCTGCTGCTCCTGTGTCACCTGGGGTGAAAACCAGGACCCTCTGTGCCCCGGGCTCGAATCCAGCTCCTGCCCTGGGGCTCTGGCAGCAGGCACGGTGGTGGGGGCTGATGCACAGCTGGGGTTAGCTCCTCAAGCCAGCAGATGGAAGGCACCTTCAGAAGCCCGTGCTCAGGAGCCCTGTGGAAGGCTGCTGTGCTTTGCCCGTGCTCAGGAGCCCTGTGGAAGGCTGCTGTGCTTTGCCCGTGCTCAGGAGCCCTGCGGAAGGCTGCTGTGCTTTGCCCGTGCTCAGGAGCCCTGTGGAAGGCTGCTGTGCTTTGCCCGTGCTCAGGAGCCCTGTGGAAGGCTGCTGTGCTTTGCCCGTGCTCAGGAGCCCTGTGGAAGGCTGCTGTGCTTTGCTGCAGGGCCCCAAGGCTTTCATCTCCCAAGGGTCGCAGCCCCCCTGGGTGCAAGGAAAGGCTGGGGGAGGGAGGGAGGGAGGTCACTTTGCAGCCAGGCCCCGAGGGCTGGGGTGAGGCTGGAGAAGGAGGGGGGGGAAAGCACGGCCGGAGGAGGCAGGCTGGAGCCGCGCTGCCCGGGGTCGGGCGCGGCGCAGCGCCGCAGGGGTTAATGCCCTGCCCGGCGGCAGGGACCTGCTGGCTCCGGCAGCGAGGTGGCCGAGCCGCCAGCGGCCCCCGAGCGGGACCTGCTGCAGGGGTTTGGCCGGGGCAGGGCGGCAGAGGGGGCATCTGTCATCCCTGCCCCGGCAGCACAATGGGGCACATTATGCGGTGCCCCAGGAGGGATGAATGGAGTATTGAGAAGCGCCGCGGCCGGCAGATTGCCTTTCACCCCCCGCCACCGAGCTGCCTGCCCGCTGCCGGCTCTGCCCCCGGGCCTTGGTCAGCAGGGGCCGGGGAGAGAGCAGGGAGCGGCAATGGGGCCGGAGCCCAGCCCCGGTGGCTCCATCCTGCACCGCCAGCACGGTGCTTAGCATCACCTCTTGCTGCTGCATACGAAAGGCACTGAGCAACCATCACCCCAAAAGCCTTGGTCCTGCCATCACCTCCTGCTGGATCACCCCAAAAGCCTTGGTCCTGCCATCACCTCCCACTGCAGCACCCCAAAAGTCTTGGTCCTGCCATCACCTCCCACTGCTGCACCCCAAAAGCCTTGGTCCTGCCATCACCTCCCACTGCTGCACCCCAAAAGCCTTGGTCCTGCCATCACCTCTTGCTGGAGCACCCCAAAAGCCTTGGTGCTGCCATCACCTCCCACTGGAGCACCCCAAAAGCCTTGGTGCTGCCATCAGCTCTTGCTGGAGCACCCCAAAAGCCTTGGTCCTGCCATCACCTCCCACTGCTGCACCCCAAAAGCCTTGGTCCCGCCATCACCTTCCTCTGCTGCACCCCAAAAGCCTTGGTCCTGCCATCACCTCCCACTGCAGCACCCCAAAAGCCTTGGTCCTGCCATCACCTCCCATGGTGCACCCCAAAAGCCTTGGTCCTGCCATCACCTCCCACTGCAGCACCCCAAAAGCCTTGGTCCTGCCATCACCTCTTGGTGGAGCACCCCAAAAGCCTTGGTCCTGCCATCACCTCCCACTGCAGCACCCCAAAAGCCTTGGTCCTGCCATCACCTCCCACTGGAGCACCCCAAAAGCCTTGGTCCTGCCATCACCTCCCACTGCAGCACCCCAAAAGCCTTGGTCCTGCCATCACCTCTTGGTGGAGCACCCCAAAAGCCTTGGTCCTGCCATCACCTCCCACTGCTGCACCCCAAAAGCCTCGGTCCTGCCATCACCTCCCACTGGAGCACCCCAAAAGCCTTGGTCCTGCCATCACCTCCCACTGCAGCACCCCAAAAGCCTTGGTCCTGCCATCATCTCTTGCTGGAGCACCCTAAAAGGCTTGGTGTACTCTCAGGTCTAGCAGCTGCAGGTATTAAGGTTCCTGTTCGTTCAGGAGCCGTTGTGCTCCTTCAGGGGGGGTTGTGCTCCTTCAGGAGGGGTGTGCTCCTTCAGGGGGGGTTGTGCTCCTTCAGGAGGATTTGTGCTCCTTCAGGGGGGTTGTGCTCCTTCAGGAGGGGTTGTGCTCCTTCAGGAGGGGTTGTGCTCCTTCAGGAGGGGTTGTGCTTCTTCGGGAGCACTTCAGCATCAACTGGGGTCGGTGTCCATCCCTTCAGGGGGGTTGCTGTTCCGTCAGCGCCCGCAGGGCTCCACTCAGCCCTGGCTCTGCAGCCAGCCCGGGGAAGCCTCCTGACGGTGGCACTGCTCCTCCAGCGCTCGCTGCTGGCCTGCTGCTGGCTGCCGGCAGCGCTGGCGCCCGGGGCTGCCTTCCCGGCCGGCTCAGGGCCATCAGGACCTGCCCTGCCCCGCAGGGAAGGAGTGAAGCAGAGCTGGAAACCCTCCAGCCCGGCGGTGATTGCTGAAGGGAGCCAAAACACTGCAGGGGAAGTGGCATCTCCTGAAGCTCTTCCTCCTCTCCTGCTGACATTGCCACCCCGTGCCCACCTTGCCCACACGGTGCCAGCCCTCTCCAGCCACCCAGCTGAGGCAGGCTGCCAGGCCAGGCAGGGATTCAGCCTTCCCAGGGGATTTCAGTCTGCCCAGGCAAATGCCTGTGCCTGCTTCCTGCCAGGGGATGGAGAGGAACAGAGACCATGGAAGCCCCTGGGAGAAGCCCTCAGGGAGTGCCAGTCGAGGTGGGGAGGAGTGAGAGCAGCCCTGCAGGAAAGGCCTTGGGGGTGCTGGGGGAGGAGAAGCTCAGCAGGAGCCAGCAGGGAGCACTTGCAGCCCAGAGAGCCAAGCAGAGCCTGGGCTGCAGCAAGAGAAGTGTGGCCAGCAGGGCCAGGGAGGGGATTCTGCCCCTCTGCTCCACTCTGCTGAGACCACAGCTGCAGCTCTGGGGCCAGGTCTGGAGCCTCTGTGCCAGGAAGGCTCTGGAGGCGCTGGAAGGTGTCCAGAGCAGGGCCAGGAGGAGGAGCAGAGGGCTGGAGCTGCTCTGCTGTGAGGACAGCCTGAGGGAGTTGGGGTTGTGCAGGCTGGAGAGGAGAAGGCTCCCAGGAGACCTCCTTGTGGCCTTCCAGGATCTGCAGGGGGCTGCAGGAAAGCTGGGGAGGGACTTTTGAGGGTGTCAGGGAGGGATAGGACTGGGGG
Organism: Melanerpes formicivorus; assembly: GCF_026170545.1. Classification (NCBI taxonomy): domain Eukaryota; kingdom Metazoa; phylum Chordata; class Aves; order Piciformes; family Picidae; genus Melanerpes; species Melanerpes formicivorus. Next base: position 2,187,994 of record NW_027142440.1, read on the forward strand.
GGATGGAGCAGCACTAGAAGTGGGGAGATTGAGATTGGCTGTGAGGAAGAAGTTGTTCTCCATGAGGGTGGTGAGAGCCTGGCACAGGCTGCCCAGGGAGGTGGTGGAAGCCTCCTGCCTGGAGGTGTTTGCAGCCAGGCTGGAGGTGGCTGTGAGCAACCTGCTGTGGTGTGAGGTGTCCCTGGGCATGGCAGGGGGTTGGAGCTGGCTGAGCCTTGAGCTCCCTGCCAGCCCTGACCATTCCATGATTCTGTGATCTGCCAAGGGCTTGCCAGCTCCTGGGGCAGCACTGGGCACATCCATGGGGTTCAGCCCCCACTCCCCATCCCCCATCCCCAGGGGCATCACCATGACCCTGGCAGGGAGGGTGGGCAGCCTGGGAGGGAGGTTGGGCAGCCTGGCAGAGGGGGTGGGCAGCCTGGCAGGGGGGGTGGGCAGCCTGGCAGGGTGGTGGGCAGCCTGGCAGGGGGCGTTGAGCAGCCTGGCAGGGGGGGGTGGGCAGCCTGGCAGTGGGGGTGGGCAGTCTGGCAGGGGGGTGGGCAGCCTGGCAGGGGGGGTTGGGCAGCCTGGCAGGGGGGTTGAGCAGCCTGGCAGGGGGGTTGGGCAGCCTGGCAGGGGTGGTGGGCAGCCTGGCAGGGGGGGGTGGGCAGCCTGGCAGGGGGGGGTTGGGCAGCCCGGCAGGGGGGGTTGAGCAGCCTGGCAGGGGGGGGTGGGCAGCCTGGCAGGGGCGGTTGGGCAGCCTGGCAGGGGCCGTTGAGCAGCCTGGCAGGGAGGGTGGGCAGCCTGGCAGGGGGATTGGCAGCCTGGCAGGGGGGGTGGGCAGCCTGGCAGGGAGGGTGGGCAGCCTGGCAGGGTGGTGGGCAGCCTGGCAGGGGGGTTGGGCAGCCTGGCAGGGGGGGTGGGCAGCCTGGCAGGGGGGGTTGAGCAGCCTGGCAGGGGGGAAGTGAAGCTCCAGCCCTTTCCAAAGGGATGAGGTGGAGTGCCAGGCCCAGCCTGTGGTTTAGGAAGGGCTTTGTCAGGCTGCTGTGCACAGGCAGCTCCTTCCCTGCCCAGCCTGGCTCTGGTGTGGCTCAGCTTGCCCAGGGGTGGCTTGGGGCAGCAGGTGGAGGCTTCCTCTGGGGTTTGCTTGCAACCCCACGAAGAGGAAGCAGAAGGAGCAGCTCCATGTGGGTGCCAAGGGGATGGTTGCCTGAGTGTGCTGGGGGAGAGCTCAGCATTCAGCTGGCCTGGTGGGCTCCATCCTCCTGCCTTAGGGCAGCAGCCCAGCCCTGAGGCTTCCTCTGCTTCCAGCTGGGTCCCAGGGGTGGGAGGTGGCTCTCCTGCCCCTCCACACCCAGCTCTCGTCCCCAGCACAGCCAGGCCGATTGCTTCCTGCAGGGAGCCCTGGTGGCTGCTGCAGCAGGAGCGGGGCAGGGCCGTGCCTGCAGGCCGTGCAGGGGCTGTGCTGGCCCTGCCCCTGAGCCTGCTGTCTGTGTGCCGCAGGGACAGCCTGCTCCGGACACCGCCTGCGGGAGGACCCTGCTGCCGCGATGAGCCTTGGTCCCCGCCTGGGCAGCCAGCACGGCCCGGGGGGGCTGCAGGCTGGGCTGCTGCCTCGCTGCCTGATGCCAGCCACGCTGCTGCTGCTCCTCCTCCTCGACCCCAGCGGTGAGCTGCTGCCTCAGGCGGGGGGAGGGGGAAGTGCCACGGACCCCACAGCCCCACACTGCCTTGGGTGCGAGGAGACCTTCCAAACCCACCCAGCCCAACCCCTGCCCCTGCAGCCCCCCAGGGCCATCCCCAAGCCCAGCAGGCTGCTCCCAGCCCCACACAACCTGCCCTGCACTGCTGCCAGCCATGGGGCAGCTCTCTGGGCAGCCTGGGCCAGGCTCTCCCCACCCTCAGCACCAAACATTTCTCCTCCTCTCCACTCTCCAGCTCCCTCTTGCAGTTCAAACCATCCCCCCTTGGCCTGGCCCTGCTCAGCAGTCTGTCCCCAGCTCTCTGATCTCCCCTTGAGGCACTGCAAGGCCACCAGAAGCTCTCCCTGGAGCCTTCTCCTCTGCAGGCTGCCCAAGCCCAGCTCTCTCAGCCTGGCTCCCAGCAGAGGGCTTCCAGCCCTGCCAGCACTGCTGTGGCCTCCTCTGGCCCTGCTCCCCCAGCTCCCTGTCTGTGCTGAGGGCTCCAGAGCTGCCCCAGCCCTGCAGGTGCTGGAGGCACCCAGGGCCTCCCTGGTGGCCTCAGATTCCTGGGCAGGAGATTGTCTGCTTGGAGAGCCACAGGCAGGACCAGCACAGCAGCCCCAGTGGTGCTGAGCATGAGCAGGGGCAGAGGGAGCCAGTCCAGCTCTCAGCTCCCCCCATGAGCAGGGGCCAGGGCTGGCAGCTGGGGCAGGCAGTGGGCACAGGGCAGCACTGGGAGGACTCTGGTGGCCAAGGGGTGGGAGCTGTGGGACAGTTCCTGGTGGGGCAGTGGCTGGGAGCAGCACCTGGCCCCTGGGGACACCAGTCCAGAGCCACTGCCTGGCCAGACTGGGTTCAGGTGTAGCTGGGAGGAGCCATTCCTGCTGCCCAGCAAGGGTCTGCAGGAGCAGTGTGGAGCCCCCAGGGTGACTGCAGCAGGGTGGTCACAGCCAGGAGGCTGCTGCCACCCTCCTGCCCCTGCCAGGACCCAGCTGGCAGTGAAGGTGCAGCCAGATTCAAGCAGCTTCTCCACCTCCAGCCTCCTCAGCTGGAGCTTCCCAACCCCTGCAAGCTGCTGGTCCCCCAGCTGGAGTGTGGGGACCCCCTGGTGGCTCTGCCAGTGTGCCCCTGGGCTCTGCCCATGCCCTGCACCAGTGGGCATGGACAAGATGCTAACTCAGGGTGGTTTGGCCTCCCATTTGGTAGCTTTCTCCAGCAGCCCAGAGGGGTGGGGGTGGTGCCCGCTGGAGCTGGCTGGGGCTGAGCAGAGGAGCATGGAGGGCTCCCTCTGCTCTCCCAGAGCCTTGGGCTCATTAGCACAGCCAGCCAGGCCTCACTGGCTCAGCCCTCCCTTGGCTTTGCTGCAGGCTGCTCTCAAATGCCTGCCTCAGAGCTTTGATTTTGACTTCAAGGGAGATGGATGTGGAACATCTCACAGGGAAGGTTCCCTTTCAGCCACCACCAGCTCAGCCCTGGCCTGGCTGAGGTGTTCAGAGCCACCACAGCCCAGGCTCAAAAGCCCTTCCTGAAAGGCCTCCCTGGGGCTGGTGCAGAGAGGATCTGCATTGCCCTTCCTCTTCTCCAGCCCATGGGGCTGCCAAACCCTTCCCCAGCCCCTCCTTGGCCAGCCCCAGCCTCCCCCTTGCCTTGCTCTGCAGAATCCCCACATCCTGCTGGGGTCACAGCATCATTTGCCACCCTGCCTGGCCCCAGCTGAGGTGGCAGGGGAGGGCAGGAGCACCTCAACCAGGGCTGGAGCTCCCCAGCATGAGCCAGCAATGGTCACCTCTGGGCTGCAGCCAGAGAAGAGTCACCAGCAGGGCAGGGAGGGGATTCTGCCGCTCTGCTCTGCTCTGCTCAGCCCCCACCTGCAGCACAAGAAGGACCTGGAGCTGCTGAAGAGGCTCCAGAGGAGGCCACAGAGATGCTCAGAGGGCTGCAGAACCTCCCCTGTGGGGCCAGGCTGGGAGAGTTGGGGCTGTGCAGCCTGGATAAGGCTCAGAGCAACCTGAAGGGGCTCCAGGAGAGCTGGGGAGGGACTTTGGGCAAGGGCTGGGAGTGCCAGGGTGAGGAACAATGGCTTTGAGCTGGGAGAGGAGAGACTGAGAGTGGAGATGAGGAAGGAATTCATTGCAGTGAGGCTGGGGAGAGCCTGGCACAGGCTGCCCAGGGAGGCTGTGTGCAGGGTGAGGCCTTCTGGGGCTGAACATCCCCAGGGAGGAGGACATCCACAAGCTCCCTGGGCAACCTTTGGTTGCCCAGGGAGCTTGTGGATGTCCTCCTCCCTGGAAGTGTTGAAGTCCAGGCTGGATGAGGCCCTGAGCAACCTGTGCTGGTGGGAGGTGTCCCTGCCAGCCACAGCCAGACAGGAGCCACCCTCTCATCTCTCTTAGGGCTTCCAGCTCTCCCTCTGACAGCCCTGCTCTGGAGCTGCCTTGGTGGCCCCCTCCAGGCTCCTGCTGCTTCTCCTGGGGGTGACATCCCCCTCCAGAGCAGCAGGAGCCTTCACATCACTGCTTTGTAAGCTCAGCAGGAAGAGGAACAGGGCTGGTCCAAAGCAAGAGGTGGCAAAAGAGGCCACAGAGCCACCACAGCCTGAGCAGTCCTTGGCTCTCATTAGTGTGGATGAATTGTGGTGGCTTGGGAGGTGGCCCTGAAGGGAGGGGACAGTGTCACTGTGGGGCCACAGTCCCAAGACCCCCAAGTCCCAGCCCCAGGAGATCTGTGCTGCCCTTGCTGTGAGCTGGCCTCCAGGATCTGCAGGGGGCTCCAGGAAAGCTGGGGAGGGACTTGTGAGGGGGTCAGGGAGGGCACAGGAACAGCAATGGAAGGGCAGCTGCAGAACTTCAGGTCCAAAAGTGTTTTCTGAATGGCAAACTCCTGCTGGGGAGGGAATTGTGAGGGGGGATGGAGCAGAACTAGAAGTGGGGAGATTGAGGTTGGATGCACCAATACAGGCTGGGCAGGGACTGGCTGGAGAGCAGCCCTGCAGGAAAGGCCTTGGGGGTGCTGGGGGAGGAGAAGCTCAGCAGGAGCCAGCAGGGAGCACTTGCAGCCCAGAGAGCCAAGCAGAGCCTGGGCTGCAGCAAGAGAAGTGTGGCCAGCAGGGCCAGGGAGGGGATTCTGCCCCTCTGCTCCACTCTGCTGAGACCACAGCTGGAGCTCTGGGGCCAGTTCTGGAGCCTCTGTGCCAGGAAGGCTCTGGAGGGGCTGGAAGGTGTCCAGAGAAGGGCCAGGAGGAGGAGCAGAGGGCTGGAGCTGCTCTGCTGTGAGGACAGACTGAGGGAGTTGGGGTTGTGCAGGCTGGAGAGGAGAAGGCTCCCAGGAGACCTCATTGTGGCCTTCCAGGATCTGCAGGGGGCTGCAGGAAAGCTGGGGAGGGACTTTTGAGGGTGTCAGGGAGGGATAGGACTGGGGGGGATGGAGCAGAACTAGAAGTGGGGAGATTGAGCTTGGCTGTGAGGAAGAAGTTGTTGGCCAGGAGGGTGGTGAGAGCCTGGCACAGGCTGCCCAGGGAGGTGGTGGAAGCCTCCTGCCTGGAGGTGTTTGCAGCCAGGCTGGAGGTGGCTGTGAGCAACCTGCTGTGGTGTGAGGTGTCCCTGCCCATGGCAGGGGGTTGGAGCTGGCTGAGCCTTGAGCTCCCTGCCAGCCCTGACCATTCCATGATTCTGTGATCTGCCAAGGGCTTGCCAGCTCCTGGGGCAGCACTGGGCACATCCATGGGGTTCAGCCCCCACTCCCCATCCCCCATCCCCTGAGGCATCACCATGACCACCTTGCTGTGACCCCCTGGACAGGCTGGAGACATCAGTAGGCCATGCTGGGAGCATGCTGGGGGGAGCCCCCCTGGGGGGATGTGGGGATGGGAGAGTTGTGCCCAAGGAGCAGCCAGGCTGTGGGACAGGGGTGGGGGGGAGCAGGCTGTGGAGAGGACCTTGGGTCTGCCTGGGGGGGAGGTTTGGCTCTCCCTATGGCTCTCCAGGAGCACCCCCAGACGTGGGGCTGCTGGCAGGGGTGAGGGACACATCCTGCTGGTGCTGAGCTCCCTCCAGATGCAGGTCAGGGAGGGCTGGGAGCTGATTTGGATTCAAGCCCCAGGCTCGCTGCTGAGCCCCGGGGCAGGAACCAGCAGGGGTCTGTCTGAGCATCGCAGAGCTGCTGCTGCCCCTCCTCAGCTGGCTGGGACCAAAGGCCTCCCCCTGGCTCCCTGACAGCCTGGATGGCAGCAGCCCTGGAGCTGCAGGAGGGCAGCAGCTCTGCCTGGAGGCACACCAAGCACTGCTCCAGGGGAGGCAGCTGGGGGAAACATCACAGAGCCCAGAACCCAGCAGGGAGAGGATGGAAGGGAGCTCTGGAGCTCACCCAGGCCAAGCCCTGCTCCAGCAGGGCACCCACAGCACAATGCCCAGCACCACAATGCCCAGGGGGGGTTGGAAGCTCTCCACACAAGGACACTCCACAACCTCTCTGGGCAGCCTGCTCCAGGCCTCCAGCACCCTCACACCAAACAACTTTCTCCTCCTCTTCACATCCAACCTCCTGGCCTCCACTCTCTGCCCCTTGCTGCCCCTTGGCCTGGCCCTGGCCACCACTCAGCAGAGCCTGGCCCCAGCCTCTTGCCCCCCACAGCTCCTTCAGCTCTTGCTGAGCATTGCTCAGCTGCCCTCTGGGGCTGCTCTTCTGCAGGCTCTCAGCCCCAGGGCTCTCAGCCTTTGCTCCTGCCAGAGCTGCTCCAGGCCCCTCAGCAGCTCTGCAGCCTGCCCTGGACTCTCTCCAGCACTTCTCTGTCTCTCCTTAACTGGGGAGCCCAGAACTGGACCCAGCACTCCAGATGTGGCCTCCCTAGGGTTGAGTAGAGGGGGAGGAGAACCTCCCTTGCCCTGCTGGCCACACTCTGTCCCCCCAGGACCCCCTTGGCCTTCTTGGCCCCCAGGGCACATTGCTGCCTCCTGGGGACCTTGTTGTCCCCCAGCACTCCCAGCTCCTCCTCCTTGGAGCTGCTTCCCAGCAGGTCCCCCCTCAGCTGTGCTGCTGCAGGAGGTTGTTCCTCCCCAGGGCCAGGACCCTGCCCTTGCCCTTGCTGAGCTCCATGAGGTTCCCTGTGCCCAGCCCTGCAGCCTGGCCAGGCCTGGCTGGATGGCAGCACAGCCTGAGGGCTGTCAGCCACTGCTCCCAGCTTGGTGCCAGCAGCAGGCTGCCTGAGGCTCCACTCTGTGCCTTCATCCAGGGATGAAGATGTTGACCAAGACTGGCCCCAGTGCTGGCCCCTGGGGAACTCCTTGAGCTCCAGGCCTCCATCTGGACTCTGCACTATTTATCACAACCCTCTGAGCTCTGTCCTTCAGCCAGTTCTCAACCCTCCTCACTGTCCACTTGCCTGACCCATGCTTCCTGAGCTTCCCTGGGAGGATGTTTTGGGAGATGGACTCCAAAGCCCTGCTGAGGTCAAGGTAGCCTCCATCCACTGCTCTCCCCTCACCTGCCCAGGCAGTCTCACCATCACAGAGGGCTGCCAGATTGGTCCAGCATGATTGCCCCTTGCTGAATCTGTGCTGACCACTCCCAGTGACCTCCAGATGCTTGAGGATGGCCTCCAGGATGAGCTTTGCCATCATCTGTCTGAGGATGGAGATGAGGCTGCTTGGCCTCTGCTTCCCTGATTCCTTCTTAGCTACACACACATGAGCCAGCAGTGTGCTCAGGTGGCCAAGAAGGACAACAGCATCCAGGCCTGGATCACCATCAGTGGGACCAGCAGGACCAGGCCACTGTGCCTGTGTGATACTGCTGCTGCTGAGGCCACTTTGGGTCCCTCACCCCAAGAAGGACGTTGAGAGGCTGGAGCAGGGCCAGAGAAGGGCAACAAAGCTCTGGGGAACAGGGCTGGGGAGGAGCAGCTGAGGATGTTCAGCCTGAAGAGGAGGCTGGCTGAGAGCATCTGGAGGTGAGCCCAGGGGGTGCTCAGGTGGCCAAGAAGGTCACCAGCAGCCTGGCCTGGAGCAGCAGGAGCAGGGCAGGGAGGGTGTCCCTGTGCTGAGCACTGCTGAGGCCACCCCTTGAGTCCTGGGGTCAGGTTTGGGTCCCTCACTGCAAGAAGGACATTGAGAGGCTGGAGCAGGGCCAGAGAAGGGCAACAAAGCTCTGGGGAAGGGTCTGGAGAGCAGGGCTGGGGAGGAGCAGCTGAGGGAGCTGGGGGTGTTGAGCCTGGAGCAGAGGAGGCTGAGGGAGACCTCATTGCTCTCTGCAGCTCCCTGAGAGGAGGCTGGAGCCAGGTGGGGGCTGGGCTCTGCTCCCTAGGATCAGATGCTAGGAGGAGAGGAAATGTCCTGAGGTTGTGCCAGGGGAGGCTTAGGTTGGAGCTGAGGAGCAATTTCTTTGCTGCAGGAGTGGTCAGGGACTGGCAGAGGCTGCCCAGGGAGGTGGTGGAGTCCCCATGCCTGGAGGGGTTCAAGGAACCTGTGGCCATGGCACTTGGGGCCAGGTCTTGGTGGCCATGGTGGGGCTGGGCTGAGGTTGGACTGGAAGATCTCAGAGGCCTTTTCCAACCCAAACAGTTCTATGACTCTCTAAGCCAGCAGTGAGAGCCCAGAGCCACACTCACTGCCCTCACACCTGCAGAGCAGAGGCAGCCATGGGCTCTGCTGCTCTCCCTCCTACAGACCCCTCAGCTCTCCAGCAAAGGGAAGGGTCTGGAGGGTCTCCAGCTCCCATCCCTGCCCACCCCACACCTACCCCGTGCTGCCACCACCCCCCAAGCTGCAGCCCTCCTCTGCTCCCTCTGGGGAGGCTGGGGGGGGACCTGACCCCATCTCTTCTCCCTTGCAGGCACCACCTCTGAGCCAGCGCTGTTGCCATCCCCAGGTGAGATTCTGCCCCTTCTGTCCCCTGGGGAGGGACCCTGCCCAGGGGACCTGGAGTGCCAGGAGGAGGGACAGGGGCTTGGAGCTTGGGGAGAGGGCAGATTGAGAGTGGAGAGGAGGAAGAAACCCTTCAGAGTGAGGCTGGGGAGAGCCTGGCACAGGTTGCCCAGGGAGGCTGTGTTCAAGGTGAAGCCTTCTGGTGCTGAACACCCCCAGGGGGGAGGACATCCACAACCTCCCCTGGGCAACCTGCAGGTTGCCCAGGGGAGGTTGTAGATGTCCTCCTCCCTGGAGGTGCTCAAGGCCAGGCTGGATGAGGCCCTGAGCAACCTCCAGACCCTCCTCCTCCTCAGCAGCAGCTGCAGAGCTCATCCCCCACCCCAGCACCTCCCACATGGGGAGCAGCTCTGGAGGCCTCCATCCAGGCTGCTGAGGATTCACTAACTGCACCCTTGCCCCTTCCCATGCCACCCCCTGGGGCCAGCTGCCCACTTCCTGCCTCTCCCCTGGGGTTGCTGCCCAGGGCAGCTGCTGGGATGTGCTGAGCCTCCGTGCCCATGGCTTGCAGCAGGTGAAGGGGATCATGGAATGGTTTGGGTTGGAATGAACCTCTCAAGGGCCACCCAGTCCAACCCCTGCCCCTGCAGCCCCCCAGAGACATCCCCAACCCCAGCAGGCTGCTCCCAGCCCCACACAACCTGCCCTGCACTGCTGCCAGCCATGGGGCAGCTCTCTGGGCAGCCTGGGCCAGGCTCTCCCCACCCTCAGCACCAAACATTTCTCCTCCTCTCCACTCTCCAGCTCCCTCTTGCAGTTCAAACCATCCCCCCTTGGCCTGGCCCTGCTCAGCAGTCTGTCCCCAGCTCTCTGAGCTCCCCTTGAGGCACTGCAAGGCCACCAGAAGCTCTCCCTGGAGCCTCCTCCTCTCCAGGCTGCCCAAGCCCAGCTCTCTCAGCCTGGCTCCCAGCAGAGGGCTTCCAGCCCTGCCAGCACTGCTGTGGCCTCCTCTGGCCCTGCTCCCCCAGCTCCCTGCCTGTGCTGTGCTGAGCACTGCAGAGCTGGATGCAGTGTTGGTGCTGGGGGGGTCTCAGGAGCAGCTGGAGTGCACCATCGGGGGGGCAGCAGCCAGGCAACAGCTGCCTGGTGGTGCTGCAGGGGTCACCATCTTCTTGAAGGGGCAGAGATGTAGTGCAGAGAGGGCTCCCACCCTGCCCACCACACCTGCTGCCCACCACCTGCTGACCCCCACCTGCTGACCACCACCTGCTCAGCCCCAGGCAGTGCTGGCTGCCTGCTGGGGGCTGGCTGCCTGCTGGGGGCTGTCTGTCTGCTGGGGGCTGGATGCCTGCTGGGGGCTGGATGCCTGCTGGGGGCTGGCTGCCTGCTGGGGGCTAGATGCCTGCTGGGGGCTCGATGCCTGCTGGGGGCTGGCTGCCTGCTGGGGGCTAGATGCCTGCTGGGGGCTAGATGCCTGCTGGGGGCTCGATGCCTGCTGGGGGCTGGCTGCCTGCTGGGGGCTAGATGCCTGCTGGGGGCTGGCTGCCTGCTGGGGGCTGTCTGTCTGCTGGGGGCTGGCTGTCTGCTGGGGGCTAGATGCCTGCTGGGGGCTGGCTGTCTGCTGGGGGCTAGATGCCTGCTGGGGGCTGGCTGTCTGCTGGGGGCTGTCTGTCTGCTGGGGGCTGGCTGCCTGCTGGGGGCTAGATGCCTGCTGGGGGCTGGCTGCCTGCTGGGGGCTGTCTGTCTGCTGGGGGCTGGCTGCCTGCTGGGGGCTGGCTGCCTGCTGGGGGCTAGATGCCTGCTGGGGGCTGGCTGCCTGCTGGGGGCTAGATGCCTGCTGGGGGCTGGCTGCCTGCTGGGGGCTAGATGCCTGCTGGGGGCTAGATGCCTGCTGGGGGCTGTCTGTCTGCTGGGGGCTGGCTGTCTGCTGGGGGCTAGATGCCTGCTGGGGGCTGGCTGTCTGCTGGGGGCTAGATGCCTGCTGGGGGCTGGCTGTCTGCTGGGGGCTAGATGCCTGCTGGGGGCTGGCTGCCTGCTGGGGGCTAGATGCCTGCTGGGGGCTGGCTGCCTGCTGGGGGCTAGATGCCTGCTGGGGGCTGTCTGTCTGCTGGGGGCTGGCTGCCTGCTGGGGGCTAGATGCCTGCTGGGGGCTGGCTGTCTGCTGGGGGCTAGATGCCTGCTGGGGGCTGGCTGCCTGCTGGGGGCTCGATGCCTGCTGGGGGCTGGCTGCCTGCTGGGGGCTCGATGCCTGCTGGGGGCTGGCTGCCTGCTGGGGGCTCGATGCCTGCTGGGGGCTGGCTGCCTGCTGGGGGCTCGATGCCTGCTAGGGACTGGCTGCCTGCCAGGGGCTCGCTGCCTGCTGAGAAGGATCTGCCTCCTGGGGGGGATCTGCCTCCTGGAGGGGATCTGCCTCCTGGGGTGGATCTGCCCCCTGGGGTGGATCTGCCTCCTGGAGGGGATCTGCCCCCTGGGGTGGATCTGCCTCCTGGAGGGGATCTGCCTCCTGGGGTGGATCTGCCTCCTGGAGGGGATCTGCCCCCTGGGGGCTGCCTGCCTGCCGGGGGCTGCCTGCTGAGGGCGCTCTCCCTTCCTGTCCCCTGCAGAGATCCGGTTGGCCAACGGCCCCAGCCGCTGCCAGGGGCGGGTGGAGATCCTCTACAACGGCTCCTGGGGCACGGTCTGTGACGACGACTGGGACATCGTGGACGCCAACGTGGTGTGTCGCCAGCTGGGCTGCGGCCACGCCATCGCCCTGCCCCCCGCCATGACCTTCGGCCAGGGGACCGGCCCTATCCTCCTGGACAACGTGGACTGCAAGGGCCAGGAGGCAGCCCTCAGCGAGTGCTGGAGCCACGGCTGGGGCATCCACAACTGCTACCACTACGAGGACGTGGCCGTTGTGTGCAATGGTAATGGGGCTGGGGTCCTGGGGGAAGGGAGAGCAGCTGCTGCCAGCCTCCCGCGGGGTCTCTAGGTGCAGCTGCTGCAAGCCTTGAGCTCTGTAGGTGCAGCTGCTGCAAGCCTTGTGGTCTCTAGGTGCAGCTCCTGCAAGCCTTGGGCTCTGTAGGTGCAGCTGCTGCAAGCCTCCCTTGGGCTCTCTAGGTGCAGCTGCTGCAAGCCTTGGGGTCTGTAGGTGCAGCTGCTGCAAGCCTTGGGGTCTGTAGGTGCAGCTGCTGCAAGCCTTGGGCTCTGTAGGTGCAGCTGCTGCAAGCCTTGGGCTCTGTAGGTGCAGCTGCTGCAAGCCTTGGGGTCTGTAGGTGCAGCTGCTGCAAGCCTTGAGGTCTGTAGGTGCAGCTCCTGCCAGCCCTGGGCTCTGTAGGTGCCCAAGAGTCACAGCTTGGCTCCTGGGGCCAAGGAGAGCACTGCTGCCAGCCTTGGGCTCTGTAGGTGCAGCTCCTGCAAGCCTTGGGCTCTCTAGGTGCAGCTGCTGCCAGCCTTGGGCTCTGTAGATGCCCAAGAGTCACAGCTTGGCTCCTGGGGACAAGAAGAGCACTGCTGCAAACCTTGGGCTCTGTAGGTGCAGCTCCTGCAAGTTCTGGGCTCTGTAGGTGCCCAAGAGTCACAGCTTGGCTCCTGGGGGCAAGGAGAGCACTGCTGCAAACCTTGGGCTCTGTAGGTGCCCAAGAGTCACAGGTTGGCTCCTGGGGGCAAGGAGAGCACTGCTGCCAGCCTTGGGCTCTGTAGGTGCCCAAGAGTCACAGGTTGGCTCCTGGGGGCAAGGAGAGCACTGCTGCCAGCCTTGGGCTCTGTAGATGCCCAAGAGTCACAGGTTGGCTCTTGGGGGCAAGGAGAGCACTGCTGCCAGCCTTGGGCTCTGTAGGTGCCCAAGAGTCACAGGTTGGCTCTTGGGGGCAAGGAGAGCACTGCTGCCAGCCTTGGGCTCTGCAGGTGCCCAAGAGTCACAGCTTGGCTCCTGGGGACAAGGAGAGCACTGCTGCCAGCCTTGGGCTCTGTAGATGCCCAAGAGTCACAGGTTGGCTCTTGGGGGCAAGGAGAGCACTGCTGCCAGCCTTGGGCTCTGTAGGTGCCCAAGAGTCACAGGTTGGCTCTTGGGGGCAAGGAGAGCACTGCTGCCAGCCTTGGGCTCTGCAGGTGCCCAAGAGTCACAGCTTGGCTCCTGGGGACAAGGAGAGCACTGCTGCCAGCCTTGGGCTCTGTAGATGCCCAAGAGTCACAGGTTGGCTCTTGGGGGCAAGGAGAGCACTGCTGCCAGCCTTGGGCTCTGTAGGTGCCCAAGAGTCACAGGTTGGCTCCTGGGGGCAAGGAGAGCACTGCTGCCAGCCTTGGGCTCTGCAGGTGCCCAAGAGTCACAGCTTGGCTCCTGGGGGCAAGGAGAGCACTCCTGCCAGCCTTGGGCTCTGCAGGTGCCCATGAGTAGAATCTCAGAACCTGTGCCTCTGAGTCTAGGTCAACCAAACCTCCTCTGCCTCTTTTCTCCAGACCTCCCCTCAATCCAGGTCAGCTCCCAGCTCAGCCTGCTGGTGCTCCATAAGGTGACCAGCCTGGTTTGAGTTCCCTGTCATTCCCAGCTCAGGGACTTCCCCACCTCTCCAGCATGAGCCCTGGGGAGGCAGCACGTTGCCACCCACACTGCTGCTCTGACTCAGCCGCTGCCCAGCTGCTCCTTCCCCTTTTGACTTTGCCTTGCTCTGAACTGCTGAGCTTTTCAGCAGGAGACGTTCCTGGAGGTGAGAAAAGCTCTTGAACTCGGCAAGTGAAAGTGGAGCAGCCCTGTGCTGGCCCCTGTGTCCCCCACACCTTCCTCCTGCCTGTCTGGGTAGGCTTTGCTGAGCGGTTGTGAGGCTGTGCAGACCCAGAGCCTGGCCGTGGCTGCGGCCCCTGGGTGATTCCCTGTGCCCTGCCAAAGCAGAGCCAGGGGAGGGAGGGTTGCTGGCTTGGCTGACAGGCTGGAGCAGCAGCAAAGGAGGTCATGGATTGAGCAGGAGCCTTGAATCAAGAGAAGAGAGGTGGAAGGACTGGAGAAAGAGGTGGAGGAGACTGAGGTTGGAGGGTGTGAGGGCATAGGAGCAGCTTGGGCCCTTAGGTGTTTGTAGCTTGGCTGGCCAAGGAGAGCAGGAGAGGCTCTGGGGTGGCCCTCAGCTGAGATGCAGCAGTTGGAACCAAGCACCCCGTGCCCACCTGTGCCACATGGAAGCTCTCAAGAGTCAGCTTTCTGCTGGTCATGGCTGTGCAGGAGAGCACAGAGCCAGCCAGCTCTGCACGGTGCTGGTGCTTTGGCTCTCCTGGGGTGATCCCAGCTGGTTCTCCTGGGGTGATCCCAGCTGCCCTTGGGCATGCACAGCGCTGGCTTTGGATCTTCCCATCTCTCCCCCTCCCATCTCCCCCCCCCCCTCCCGTCTCCCCTCCTTCCCATCTCTCACCTCCCCTCCTTCCCATCATCTCCCCTCCTTCCCATCTCCCATCTCCCCCTCTTTCCCATCTCCCCCCCTCCTTCCCTCCCATCTCCCCTCCTTCCCATCTCCCCTCCTTCCCATCTCCCATCTCCCCTCCTTCCCATCTCCCCCTCTTTCCCATCTCCCCCTCTTTCCCATCTCCCCCTCTTTCCCGTCTCCCCCCTTCCTTCCCATCTCCCCCCCTCCTTCCCTCCCATCTCCCCTCCTTCCCATCTCCCCCTCCTTCCCATCTCCCCCTCTTTCCCATCTCCCCCTCCTTCCCATCTCCCCCTCCTTCCATCTCCCCCTCTTTTCCATCATCTCCCCTCCTTCCCATCTCCCATCTCCCCTCCTTCCCACCTCCCACCTCTCCTCCTTCCCATCTCCCCCCCTTCCCATCTCCCCCCCGCCCACCTCCCCTCCTTCCCTCCCATCTCCACTCCCACCCAGCTCCCTGCACCACATCCAGGCCACTCCAGCAGCCCAGCCAGGAGCTGGGTCTGAGCTGGGCAACGCAGCTGCTTCAAACAACAGCACTGGCAAGAGACAGAGAGGGGAAAGCAGCAGGGGATCCACAACCTTGCTGTCTGCGGGCAGTGAGGGTGGGCAGCAGGTGGGCACTGCTGGCAGCCAGCCCCAGGGTGGGCAGCAGCAGCTGGCATCTCTCTGCTTCCCTTCCAGAGTTCTCGCCCACGCAAGCCAGCGAAGGACCAACGAGCAGGACCCTCACTGCCCCGGCCCAGGAGGGGGAAAGTAAGCTGCTGGGGCCCCACCTGCCCAGGCCTGGCCTGGCTGAGGGCTGCTGGAGAGCAGCATCCACCACACCTCCCCTGCTGCACCTCCAGGACACATCC
>NW_027142440.1:2202858-2266301 GCF_026170545.1 Melanerpes formicivorus
ACATCCCGAGGGGGCCGGGAAGCCTCCAGAGGGGGCCGGGGAAGCCTCCAGAGGGGGGGTGAGAAGCCTCCAGAGGGGGCCGGGAAGCCTTCAGAGGGGGCTGGGAAGCCTCCAGAGTGGGGGTAGGAAGCCTCCAGAGGGGGGGTGGACCTGGCTGGGGGCAGTCCTCACCGCGCTGTCCCCCGCAGGAGACGGCAGCGTGCGGCTGGTGAGCGGCGCCGACAGCTGCCAGGGGCCGGGTGGAGATCTTCTACCGCGGGACCTGGGGCACCGTCTGCGACGACGACTGGGGCCTGAGGCGATGCCAGCGTGGTCTGCAAGCAGCTGGGCTGCGGCCAGGCGCTGGACTACAAGAGCAATGCCTACTTCGGCTACGGCACGGGGCACATCCTGCTCGACAACGTCCACTGCGACGGCACCGAGCCCGTCCTGGCCGCCTGCTACAGCCTGGGCTGGGGCATCCACAACTGCGGCCACCACGAGGACGCCGGAGTCATCTGCGCAGGTACCCCGGGCACGGCGGTGCCCCCCGGGGGCTGACCCCCGCTGAGGGGGGACGGCCAGGCACGGAGGGGCAAGGAGGGGGGCAGGCTCGTCCCCTCGGTGGCAAGCGGCGGGAGCGGAGGAGGAGGCTCCGAGCGGCGCCGGGGGGCGCTCGGGCTGCAGCTCAGGCAATGGCTCTGCGCTGGGAAGGGTTCTCAGGCGCTGGGACAGGCTGCCCAGGGCAGGGCTGGGGTCACCGCCCCGGGGGTGTTCCAGCAGTGTGTGAGGCTGGGCCTTAGGGACACCACAGGGTCAGAGTACATCAGAGGTTAGAAGGGACCTCCAGAAATCATCCAGTCCACACCCCCCTGCCAGAGCAGGGTCACAGAAGGTGGTGGTGGTGGTGGTGGCAGTAGTGGTAGTGGCAGGAGTGAGAGGAGCCTGGAGCCCAGGTGGGGGCTGGGCTCTTCCTAGTCTCAGGTGATAGACTGAGAAGAAATGGCCTGAAAGTGTGCCAGGGGAGGGTTAGGTTGGGCATGAGGAACAGTTTCTTCCCCTTGAGGGTTGTCCAGGCCTGGCCCAGGCTGCCCAGAGAGGTGGTGGAGTCCCCATCCCTGGAGGGGTTTCAGAGCCTGGAGATGTGGTGCTGAGGGCAATGGCTTGGTGGTGCCCTGGCAGTGCTGGGGTCAGGGTTGGACTCAGTGATCTTGGAGGAGAAGGAGAAGGAGAAGGAGAAGGAGAAGGAGAAGGAGAAGGAGAAGGAGAAGGAGAAGGAGAAGGAGAAGGAGAAGGAGAAGGAGAAGGAGAAGGAGAAGGAGAAGGGGAAGGGGAAGGGGAAGGGGAAGGGGAAGGGGAAGGGGAAGGGGGAGGGGGAGGAGGAGGAGGAGGAGGAGGAGAAAGGAGAAGGAGGAGGAGAAGGAGAGAAGGAAGAGGAGAAGGAGGAGAAAGAGAGGAGAAGAAGGGAAGAGGAGAAGGAGAAGAAGGAAGAGGAGAAGGGAGGAGAAGGAGAAGGAGGAGGAGAGGGGAGAGGGGAGGGGAAGAGAGGAGGGGAGGGGAGGGGAGGGGAGGGGAGGGGAGGAGAGGAGAGGAGAGGGAGAGGAGAGGAGAGAGAGGAGAGGAGAGGAGAGGAGAGGAGGAGGAGAGAGGAGAGGAGAGGAGAGGAGAGGAGAGGAGAGGAGAGGAGAGGAGAGGAGAGGAGAGGAGAGGAGAGGAGAGGAGAGGAGAGGAGAGGGAGGAGAGGAGAGGAGAGGAGGAGAGGAGAGGTGAGGAGAGGAGAGGAGAGGAGAGGAGAGGAGAGGAGAGGAGAGGAGAGGAGAGGAGAGGAGAGAGGAGAGGAGAGGGAGAGGAGAGGAGAGGTGAGGAGAGGAGAGGAGAGGAGAGGGAGAGGAGAGGAGAGGAGAGGAGAGGAGGAGAGGAGAGGGAGGAGAGGAGAGGAGAGGAGAGGAGAGGAGAGTGGAGAGAGAGGAGAGGAGAGGAGAGGAGAGGATGAGGAGAGGGAGGAGAGGAGAGGGAGAGGAGAGGAGTGGAGAGGAGTGGAGAGGAGGGAGGAGAGGAGAGGAGAGGAGAGGAGAGGCGGGTGTGGATGGGCAGGGAGACCACCCCAGGTCTGCCTGTTGGAGCCAGCAGCTTGTCCCCACGTGTCCCCCTCTGTCCCCGCAGGGCTGGACAGCTCCACCAGCACCTCCTTCACCACCGCAGGGGCGCTGGGGCTCCGAGGAGACTCTCACTGCCACGGCCACAGGTAGGAAGGAGGTCGGTAGCCACCCGGGCTCAGCCTGGCACCATAGGTGGGGACGGTGACTCCCTGGGGTGAGGCCATGTCTTGCGACCTCCTGTGGTCACCCTGGGGTCCTGCCACACACAGGTGGAGTCTCGGGGATGCCCTCCCCCCGTGGCAGCAGCTTGCCATGGGTGGCAGCGGCCACCACGGTGCCACAGGCTGCTGACACCGAGCGCAGCAGGGGCAGCAGGGGCAGCAGGGGCTGCAGGGGCTGCAGGGGCTGCAGGGGCTGCAGGGGCGGCAGGGGCAGCAGGGGCAGCAGGGGCGGCAGGGGCAGCAGGGGCTGCAGGGGCTGCAGGGGCAGCAGGGGCAGCAGGGGCAGCAGGGGGCGGCAGGGGCAGCAGGGGCTGCAGGGGCTGCAGGGGGCAGCAGGGGGCTGCAGGGGCAGCAGAGGCAGCAGGGGCAGCAGAGGCTGCAGGGGCAGCAGAGGCGAGCAGGGGCAGCAGAGGCTGCAGGGGGCAGCAGGGGCTGCAGGGGCTGCAGGGGCAGCAGAGGCAGCAGAGGCAGCAGAGGCAGCAGGGGCAGCAGGGGCTGCAGGGGGCAGCAGGGGCAGCAGAGGCAGGCAGGGGGCAGCAGAGGCTGCAGGGGCAGCAGAGGCAGCAGGGGCAGCAGGGGCAGCAGAGGCAGCAGGGGGCTGCAGGGGCAGCAGGGGCTGCAGGGTCTGCAGGGACAGCAGAGGCAGCAGGGGCAGCAGAGGCTGCAGGGGCAGCAGAGGCAGCAGGGGCAGCAGAGGCTGCAGGGGCAGCAGGGGCTGCAGGGGGGCTGCAGGGGCTGCAGGGGCAGCAGAGGCAGCAGGGGCGGCAGGGGCAGCAGGGGCTGCAGGGGCAGCAGGGGCAGCAGAAGGCAGCAGAGGCAGCAGGGGCAGCAGGGGCAGGCAGGGGCAGCAGGGGCTGCAGGGGCAGCAGAGGCAGCAGAGGCAGCAGGGGCAGCAGGGGCAGCAGGGGCAGCAGGGGCTGCAGGGGCTGCAGGGGCTGCAGCTCAGCCCACCCCATGCCCACCCTTGTCCCAGCAGTGACAGACTCCAGGGACCAGCCCTCCCAGGCCACCCAGGTGGCCACCACTGCTCTCCTCACCCTGGAGCAGGAAAGTAAGTGCCTGGCCCCCGGGCCCCTTGTCCCTGGGGGGCTCCCCCCACGTTCCTGCTGTTCACCCCACACCATGGGGAGCTGTCCCCTGGTGCCAGGATGTGCCCTCCCTCCCCAGAGCCCTTTTATGTGCCCAGGAGAACTCCAGGGAAATGATCCCCAGGGCTCCCCCCCATATCCCCTGGCTCACCCCATGCCCCCAGGGGGTTGCTGCTGTGTCCCACGGGGCCACCCCATAACCCAGAGGCTCCCCATGGCCTCACTCCATGTCTATTGGGGGTCACTCCATGCCCCCAGGGCTCACTCCATGCCCCAAGCAGGTTGCTCTCCTGTCCCCAAGGGCTATGACCCCAGGGCCTCACCCCACATCTCCAGGGATCTCACCCCACACCCCCAAGGCTCACCCCACACCCCAAGGCTCACCCCATATCCCCAGGCTCACCCCACACCCCAAGGCTCACCCCACACTCCAGGTCCCACCCTACACCCCAAGACTTACCTCACGCCTCCAAGGCTCACCCCACACCCCAAGGCTCACCCCACACCCCAAGGCTCACCCCATATCCCCAGGCTCACCCCACACCCCAGGGCTCACCCCACACCCCAAGGCTCACCCCACACTCCAGGTGCCACCCTACACCCCAAGACTCACCCCACACCTCCAAGGCTCACCCCACACCCCAACACTCACCCCACACCCCAAGTCTACTCCAGGTCTCACCCCACACCCCAGGGCTCACCCCACACCCCAAGTCTACCCCAGGTCTCACCCCACACCCCCAGGTCTCACCCTACACCCCAGGTCTCATCCCACACCCCCAGGTCTCACCCTACACCCCAAGTCTCACCCCACACCCCAGGTCTCACCCCATACCCCAAGTCTACCCCAGGTCTCACCCCACACCCCCAGGTCTCACCCTACACCCCAGGTCTCATCCCACACCCCCAGGTCTCACCCTACACCCCAAGTCTCACCCCACACCCCAGGTCTCACCCCACACCCCAAGGCTCACCCCACACCCCAGGTCTCACCCCACACCCCAGAGCTCACCCCACACTCCCCGGGACTGCTCACCCCATGCCCCCAGAGGGTCCCCCCGGGGTCCATCATCCCCCCCTTTTCCCCCGGGGGAGCCTCGGTTCCCCTCTGGCAGCCTTCCTGTGCCGGGGGTCGCCCCTTCCCCGTCCCGTCCCCCCCGCAGGTGGCGCCTTGCGGCTGGCGAACGGCAACGGGAGCTGCCGCGGGCGGGTGGAGGTGCGGCACGGCGGCACCTGGGGCACCGTCTGCGACGACGACTGGGACTTCCCCGACGCCCAGGTGGTTTGTCGCCAGCTGGGCTGCGGCGCCGCGCTGGCCGCCACCGTCCTGGGCTCCTTCGGCTACGGCAGCGGCCCCGTGCTGCTGGACAACGTGGGCTGCGGCGGCGCCGAGCGCAGCCTGGCCGACTGCTTCC
Source organism: Melanerpes formicivorus (assembly GCF_026170545.1). Lineage (NCBI taxonomy): Eukaryota > Metazoa > Chordata > Aves > Piciformes > Picidae > Melanerpes > Melanerpes formicivorus. Next base: position 2,207,661 of record NW_027142440.1, read on the forward strand.
ACCTGGGCTGGGGGCAGCACAACTGCGGCCACCACGAGGACGCCGGAGTCATCTGCAGAGGTGAGGCAGCAGCCCCGCACCGCGGCCGCCGGTGAGCCCACCCCTGAGCCCGGCGCTGTGCCTGCCCCTGAGCCCGGCGCTGTGCCCGGCGCTGTGCCCACCCATGAGCCCGGCGCTGTGCCCACCCCTGAGCCCGGCTCTGTGCCCACCTCCGAACCCAGCACCAAGCCCAGTGCTGTGCCCACCCCTGAGCCCGGCGCTGTGCCCACCTCCGAACCCAGCACTGAACCCAGCGCTGTGCCTGCCCCTGAGCCCAGCGCTGTGCCCGCCTCCGAACCCAGCCCTGAGCCCGGCGCTGTGCCCACCCCTGAGCCCAGTGCTGTGCCCTCCTTTAAACCCAGCACTGAGCCTGGTGCTGTGCCCACCTCCCAACCCAGCGCTGTGCCCACCCCTGAACCCAGCACTGTGCCCACCCCTGAACCCAGTACTGTGCCCTCCTTTGAACCCAGCACTGAGCCCAGCGCTGTGCCCACCTCTGATCCCGGCTCTGTGCCCTCCTCTGAACCCAGCACTGTGCTCACCTCTGGATGTGAGCCAGCTGTGTGCCCAGGTGGCAGAGGCCAAGGGCAGGAGATTGAACACATCCGAGTGCCAGGTTCTGCACATTGGCCACAACAACCCCAGGCAGAGCTACAGGCTGGGGGCAGAGTGGCTGAGAGCAGCCAGGCAGAGAGGGACCTGGGGGTGCTGATTGACAGCAGCTGAACATAAGCCAGCAGTGTGCCCAGGTGGCCAAGAAGGCCAAGGGCATCCTGGCCTGCATCAGGAAGAGTGTGGCCAGCAGGAGCAGGGAAGTCCTTGTGCCCTGTGCTCAGCACTGCTTAGGCCACACCTTGAGTCCTGTGTCCAGTTCTGGGCTCCTCAGTTCAAGAAGGACATTGAGAGACTTGAAGGTGTCCAGAGAAGGGCAAGAAAGCTGGGGAGGGGTCTGGAGCACAGCCCTGTGAGGAGAGGCTGAGGGAGCTGGGGTTGCTTAGCCTGGAGAAGAGGAGGCTCAGGGGAGACCTTCTTGCTCTCTCCAACTCCCTGAAGGGAGGTTGTAGCCAGGTGGGGATTGGTCTCTGCTCCCCCGCAGCCAGCACCAGAACAAGAGGACACAGTCTCAAGCTGTGCCAGGGGAGGTTTAGGCTGGAGGTGAGGAGAAAGGTCTTCCCAGAGAGAGTTGTTAGCCATTGGAATGTGCTGCCCAGGGAGGTGGTGGAGTCCCCATCCCTGGAGGTGTTCAAGAGGGGATTGGATGTGGCACTTGGTGCCATGGTTTAGTTTTCAGGAGGTTTTGGGTGACAGCTTAGACTGGATGATCTCTGAGGTCTTTTCCAACCTTATTGATTCTGTGGTTCTATGATTCCCACCCCTGCAGGCACTGATGATGCTGGAGAGCATTTCCAAGAAGCCACTGCTAAAACCACCACTGCAGCCCAGACTCAGCCCAAGGATGGTAGGTGCTGAGCTATCCCCTGGGGACCTGGTGGAGCCCTCAGGAGAGGGACTTGGACAGGCTGAGAGCTGGGCAGGGAGAAACTGAATGAGATCCAACAAGGGCAAGGGGAGAGTCTTGCACCTGGGAAGGAGCAACTTCATGAACCAGGATAGGTTGGGAGCTGACCTGCTGGAGAGCAGTGAAGAGGAGAAGGACCTGGGTGTCCTGGTGGGTGGGAGGTTGACCATGTGCCAGCAATGTGCTCTGGTGGCCAGGAAGGCCACTGGCATCCTGGGGTGGATTAGAAGGGCTGTGGTGAGTAGGTTGAGAGAAGTTCTCCTCCCCCTCTACTCTGCCCAGATGAGGCCACATCTGGGGTCTTGTGTCCTCAAGAAGGACCTCAGGGAAGTGCTGGAGGGAGTCCAGCACAGAGCCACAAAGATGCTGCAGGCAGTGGAAGATCTTCCTGATGAGGAGAGCCTGAGGGAGCTGAGGGCTCTGTAGCCTGGAGAGGAGCAGCCTGAGGGTGACCTCATTGCTGTTGCTAAAGCTGTGCAGGGTGATGCCCAGAGGCTGGAGCCAGGCTCTGCTGGGGGATGCCCAATGCCAGCACCAGGGGCAGTGGTGGAAGCTGAGGCAGAGGAAGTGCCATGGAAACAGGAGGAAGAATTATTTCCCTGTGAGGGTGACAGAGCCCTGGAGCAGGCTGCCCAGGGGGGTTGTGGAGTCTCCCTCTCTGGAGATATTCACAACCTGCCTGGATGAGTTCCTGTGTGAGCTGCTCTGGGTGCCCTGCTCTGGCAGGGGGTTGGACTGGATGAGCTTTTGAGGTCCCTTCCAGCCCCTGGCATTCTCTGACTCTGTGAAAAGTTGTACCTAAGACTGGTCCAGGCTGGGGAGATAATGGACCTCAAGTGATGGACCATGAGGTGATAGGGCCTCATCCCCTCATCATTCAAGGTCAGACTTAATGTGGCCCTGGGCAGTCTGCTCTAGCTGGAGGTGTCTCTGCTGCCTGCAGGGGGCTGCACCTTGGAGGGTCCCTTCCAGGCCAATGCAACCTGTGACTCTGTGATGGACCTCAGTGGGGAGCAGAGATGGTCTGTGGCAGGGAGATGAGGGGATGGACCTTTGTGGTGAGAGGAGGGGTTGGACCTTGGTGAGAGGAAGGGATGGACCTTGATGGTGAGAGGAAGGGATGGACCGTGATGGTGAGAGGGAGGGATGGACCTTGATGGTGAGAGGAAGGGGTGGACCGTGATGGTGAGAGGAAGGAGTGGACTGTGATGGTGAGAGGAAGGGATGGACTGTGATGGTGAGAGGAAGGGGTGGACCGTGATGGTGAGAGGAAGGGGTGGACTGTGATGGTGAGAGGAAGGGATGGACAAATGGAGGTAGCTGAGCTGGGAGCAGCTTACTGTTTGTTCCCTCCACCTGAACATCCACCATGATGCTTTGGAGGTCAGCCCCAGCTCTGCTCACAGACTCCTCTGGGTTGGAATGGACCTTTCAAGGACATCTAGGGCAACCCCCCTGCTGTGGGGGGCAAATGATGCTGCCAAGTGCTCCTCCTGCCTGGTCAGAATCAGTGGAGGAGCTGTGGGCAGCAGCAAACATCTGCCCAGACTTGGAGAGCTTACCTTGGGGAACACCTGGCTGGGAAAGTCTCCACTCACCAGCCCTGGGGAAGCAGCCTGGTGAATGCCACTCTGTCAGGGTGGCAGCAGGGAGGGAGAGGTGGAGGTGGACAGGGGCTGCCTGTCCCCATCCCCTGACAGGCCAAGGGGCAATGAATATCAACTCCAGCACAGGAGGTTCCACCTGCACAGGAGGAGGAACTTCTTCCCTGTGAGGCTCCCAGAGCCCTGGAGCAGGCTGCCCAGAGAGGTTGTGGAGTCTCCTTCTCTGGAGCCTCTCCAGCCCCATCTGGATGTGTTCCTGTGTGACCTGTGCTGGATTCTCTGCTCCTGCTCTGGCAGGGGAGGCTTGGACTCGATGCTCTGCAGAGGTCCCTTCCAACTCCTCACCTCCTGTGATATTGTGATCCTGCAAGGCTGTGATCTTGTGAGGCTCTGATCCTGTGATCCTGTGAGGCTGTGAAGCTGCAGTCCTGTGAGCTTGTGAGGCTGTGATCCTGTGAGTCTGTGATCCTCTGATCCTGTGAGGCTGTTATCCTGTGAGCTTGTGAGTCTGTGACCCTCTGATCCTGCGATCCTGCGAGGCTGTGATCTGGTGAGGCTGTGATTGTCTGATCCTGTGAGCTTGTGAGGCTGTGATCCTGTGAGGCTGTGATCCTCTGATCCTGTGAGGCTGTTATCCTGTGAGCTTGTGAGTCTGTGACCCTCTGATCCTGCGATCCTGCGAGGCTGTGATCTGGTGAGGCTGTGATCGTCTGATCCTGTGATCCTGTGAGCTTGTGAGGCTGTGATCCTCTGATCCTGTGAGGCTGTGATCCAGTGAGTCTGTGACCCTCTGATCCTGCAATCCTGCAAGGCTGTGATCCGGTGAGGCTGTGATCGTCTGATCCTGTGATCCTGTGAGCTTATGATCCTGTGATCCTGTGAGGCTGTTATCCTGTGATCCTGTGAGCTTATGATCCTGTGATCCTGTGAGGCTGTTATCCTGTGATCCTGTGAGGCTGTGATCCTCTGATCCTGTGAGGTTGTTATCCTGTGTAATGGGTTGGGGCAAACCCCCTCCCCACCACGGGCAGGAACAACGACTCAGACAAAGGGATTGCAAAAGTGATGGAGAGTTGAAATAGAAAAACAATTTAAAAACAAACCACACTGAAAGCTTTACAGAGAACCACAAGCACCGTGACAAAGAGAGAGATCCCAGAACATACCCAAGAACATCCCATCCCCACCTGGGGGTACACCCAAACCCCCCCGCCCCCCCCCCCAGGGCTCTTTCCTCCCCCCCAACCCAGCCTTGGGCCTGGGCAGGCCCAAGGAAGGTGGCTCACGCCATTTTACCTAGGCTGCAGCTGGGGACGAAAGAGGAAGTGAAGACCCCGCATGGGCATTTTATAGGGGAGCAGGGCATTATGGGATTGGAATACCTGCCTGTGACCACCCCCTGGGCTGGGCCCACCCGTAGGGACCTCCCAGGTGTGTTCTGTGCAGTGGCATCCAGGCCAGCACCCAGCCTAAACCACCACATCCTGTGAGCTTGTGAGGCTGTGATCCTCTGATCCTGTGAGGCTGTGATCCTGTGAGGCTGTGATCCAGTGAGTCAGTGACCCTCTGATCCTGCGAGGCTGTGATCCTGTGAGGCTGTGACCCTCTGATCCTGTGATCCTGTGAGGCTGTGACCCTCTGATCCTGCGAGGCTGTGATTCGGTGAGGCTGTGATCCTGCGAGGCTGTGATCCTGTGAGGCTGTGATCCTGTGATCCTGTGAGGCTGTGACCCTCTGATCCTGCGAGGCTGTGATCCTGCGAGGCTGTGACGCGGTGAGGCCGCGAGGCTGCGGTGCTGTGAGGCCGTGTGGTCCCTGCGCAGGGTCCCTGCGGCTGGTGAACGGCAGCCACCGCTGCGAGGGCCGGGTGGAGCTGTTCCTGCTGTCGCAGTGGGGCACGGTGTGCGACGACGCCTGGGACCTGCGGGACGCCAAGGTGGTCTGCAGGCAGCTGGGCTGCGGGCCGGCGCTGGCGGCCTGGGGGGAGGCTCGGCACGGCCAGGGCAGAGGCTACATCTTCCTGGACAACCTCAAGTGCAAGGGCCATGAGCCGTCGCTGCTGCGCTGCTCCCACATCCGCTGGGACGTCCACAACTGCGACCACTCCGAGGACGCCAGCGCTGCCTGCGGCAGCCTATGACCGGTACCCCCCGCGCCCCCTGCAGGTAACGGGGAAGGAGGTGGTGGTGATGCCCACGGAGAGGGGCAGAGCGCCGCCCGGTGGCGAGGGGACAGTGCTGCTGCTTCAGCTCCCCCACTCACCTCCCTGGACGGGAACGCCGTGGGGGTGCTGAGGATGGGAAGAGTTGGGTGAAGGCAAAGGGAGGGCTTTGGTACAGGACAAGGGGAGAGGGTTTGGAGTTGAAGAAGGAGACTCAGAGAGTTGGGAGATGCTGAGAGAGTTGGGCCTGGGCAGCCTGGAGAGGAGAAGGCTGCAGGGAGAGCTTCTGGTGGCCTTGCAGTGCCTCAAGGGGAGATCAGAGAGCTGGGGACAGACTGCTGAGCAGGGCCAGGCCAAGGGGGGATGGTTTGAACTGCAAGAGGGAGCTGGAGAGTGGAGAGGAGGAGAAATGTTTGGTGCTGAGGGTGGGGAGAGCCTGGCCCAGGCTGCCCAGAGAGCTGCCCCATGGCTGGCAGCAGTGCAGGGCAGGTTGTGTGGGGCTGGGAGCAGCCTGCTGGGGTTGGGGATGGCCCTGGGGGCTGCAGGGGCTTGGGCTGGGTGGCCTTGAAAGGTCTCTTCCCACCCAACCCAGTCTGGGGCTCTCTGATTCTAAGCCTGGGCTCCCCTCAGCTCCTCAAACCCTGGCTGAAGCTCTTCCATCCCCACACTGCCCCTTGGAAACCCAACCCCATCTCTGGGGGGGAACCAGGCTGGCTTCAGCCAGGTCAGTCAGGAGGGGAGGGAGAGCAGTGGCTTTTCTGCTGTGACAATGACCTTGGGCTGGAATGGAACCAGTGGCTGTGCAGAGAGTTGCTGTGGCTCTGCAGCTGGCTTTGGACTGCCCCCCAAACCCCCAACCCAGTTTTTTTTCTCCCCCTTTGGGCAGAAGGAAGACCAAGTCCTCCCCAAGCTCACCCTGTCCTGCTCTGTGGCTGCTCAGCATTTCCTCCCCTTGCCCATTTCACCTCCTCACTCTCCTACCATTGCTGCTGGCTTTGTGGAGAGCTCAGCCCAGACTTGCCCTTCCTAGGGGCTCTGGCACAGTCACCCCTGCCCCGAAAAGCTCCTGGGAAGCAGGGAGGGATCAGCCTCCCCACAGCCTCCCCATCCTCCTCCCCACATGGTCCAGCCAGCACTGCTGCTCCTTCCCAGGAGCTCTGTGATGCTCCAAGGCACCCAGGGCGGGCAGGGAGCTGGCAAAGAGGGCAGAAGCAGATGGCAGACCCCCAAATCCCAGCTGAACTGGGGGGCCCAGCCCCTCCCCAGTGCTGGGGCTCTGTGGTAAAGGCTCTTTCCCTCCCAGCTCAGGTGGAAGGACGCAGCCTGCAGCCCCAGCCGCCGGCACCAGCTCCTGCTCCTGCTTCCGGAGGGTCCAGCAGCAGAGAGACCTTCGTGGCTGGGGGTGGGCACGGGCTGGAGAGTGGCACAGAGCAGGACCTGGCTGCCCCCTGCTCTGCTGCTGCAGCTCTGTGCTGAGCAGCAGATTGTGCAGCGGCCTGGGCTGAGTCCGGGGAGGGATCCCCCAGGGCTCGCTGATGTGGTTGGCTTTGGTCTGGGAATAAATAAAAGCCCTTTGAAAGTCTGCTGAGCCCCTCCCTGCTGTGGCCCACCCTGCTGAGCCCCTCCCTGCTGTGCCCCTCCCTACTGAGCCTCTCCCTGCTGAGCCCCTCCCTGCTGAGCCCCACCCTGCTGTGCCCCACCCTGCTGAGCCCCCTCCTGCTGAGCCCCTCCCTGCTGAACCCCACCCTGCTGAGCCCCTCCTTGCTGTGCCTCTCCCTGCTGAGCCCCACCCTGCTGAGCCCCTCCCGGCTGAGCCCCTCCCTGCTGAGCCCCACCCTGCTGAGCCCCTCCCGGCTGAGCCCCTCCCTGCTGTGCCTCTCCCTGCTGAGCCCCACCCTGCTGTGCCCCTCCCTGCTGAGCCCCTCCCTGCTGAGCCCCACCCTGCTGTGCCCCTCCCTGCTGAGCCCCCTCCTGCTGACCCCCACCCTGCTGTGCCCCACCCTGCTGAGCCCCACCCTGCTGAGCCCCTCCCTGCTGTGCCCCACCCTGCTGAGCCCCACCCTGCTGTGTCCCTCCCTGTTGTGCCCCACCCTGCTGAGCCCCTCCCTGCTGTGGCCCACACTGCTGAGCCCCACCCTGCTGTGCCCCTCCCTGCTGAACCCCACCCTGCTGAGCCCCACCCTGCTGTGCCCCTCCCTGCTGAACCCCACCCTGCTGAGCCCCTCCCTGCTGAACCCCACCCTGCTGAGCCCCACCCTGCTGTGCCCCACCCTGCTGAGCCCCCTCCTGCTGAGCCCCACCCTGCTGAGCCCCACCCTGCTGTGCCCCTCCCTGCTGAGCCCCACCCTGCTGAGCCTTCCCTGCTGTGCCCCACCCTGCTGAGCCCCCTCCTGCTGTGCCCCACTCTGCTGAGTCCCTTCCTGCTGTGCCCCACCCTGCTGTGCCCCACCCTGCTGAGCCCCCTCCTGCTGAGCCCCACCCTGCTGAGCCCCACCCTGCTGTGCCCCTCCCTGCTGAGCCCCACCCTGCTGAGCCTTCCCTGCTGTGCCCCACCCTGCTGAGCCCCCTCCTGCTGTGCCCCACTCTGCTGAGTCCCTTCCTGCTGTGCCCCACCCTGCTGTGCCCCACCCTGCTGAGCCCCTCCCTGCTGTGCCCCACCCTGCTGTGCCCCACCCTGCTGAGCCCCTCCCTGCTGAGCCCCTCCCTGCTGTGCCCCACCCTGCTGAGCCCCCTCCTGCTGTGCCCCCCCTGCTGTGCCCCACCCTGCTGAGCCCCACCCTGCTGAGCCCCCTCCTGCTGTGCCCCTCCCTGCTGTGCCCCACCCTGCTGAGCCCCTCCCTGCTGAGCCCCACCCTGCTGAACCCCTCCCTGCTGAGCCCCTCCCTGCTGTGCCCCACCCTGCTGAGCCCCTCCCTGCTGAACCCCTCCCTGCTGAGCCCCTCCCTGCTGAGCCCCTCCCTGCTGTGCCCCACCCTGCTGAGCCCTCCAGGCATGGGGACTCCACCACCTCCCTGGGCAGCCTGGGCCAGACCTGGACAACCCTCAAGGGGAAGAAATTGTTCCTCATGCCCAACCTGAACCTCCCCTGGCACTACTTGAGGTCATTTGCTCTCCTCCTGTCACTTGTTCCATGTGAGCAGAGCCCAGCCCCCACCTGGCTCCAGCCTCCTCTCAGGGAGCTGCAGAGAGCAAGGAGGTCTCCCTCAGCCTCCTCTCCTCCAGGCTCAACACCCCCAGCTCCCTCAGCTGCTCCTCCCCAGCCCTGCTCTCCAGACCCTTCCCCAGCTCTGTTGCCCCTCTCTGGCCCTGCTCCAGCCTCTCAATGTCCTTCTTGGAGTGAGGAGCCCAGAACTGACCCCAGCACTCAAGGAGAACCCCTGCCCTGCTCCTGCTGGCCACACCACTGCTGCTCCAGGCCAGGCTGCTGGTGACCTCCTTGGCCACCTGGGCACCCCCTGGCTCATCTTCAGTTGCTGCCAACCAGCACCCCCAGGGCGTCTTCCCCCAGGCAGTTCCCAGCTGCTCTGCCCCAGCCTGGAGCCTTCCTGGGGTGGTTGTGCCCCAGGGTCAGGCCCCAGCCCTTGGCCTTGTTAAGCCTCATCCCATGGATCCAGCCTGGCCTGATCCCAGGCTGCTGCACCCTTGGGTGGCCCAGGGCCTGCACCCTGGTGCCCAGCATCACTCTGGCCTTGGCATTGCCTCCCTCACTCCCCATGGGCAGGGCTGCTCCCAGCCCAGACTTCCACCAGAGGAGAAACTGAGGCACAGAAGCATCTTCCAGCCAGGCCATGGTGGTGCAGCTGGATGGGGGCTTGCTGAGAGCCTGGGGGAGGTCGTGGGGTGGGGGAGGGATAAAACCTCTCCTTTTGCTGCCTACCCTGGTCTCTCACACTCAGCTGCCTCCTCACCCCCTGCTGCCATCACTGCCCTGACAGCTGGGCAATGGCTGGCTCCTGCTGGGAGCAGGGTGGGGACAGAGCTGTCCCCAGCAGCCCCCAGCAGATGGGGATGGGTCAGAAGGTGCTGTGGGCTCCACCAGCTCTGCCTCCCCCTCCCCATGGTGTGGGGAGGGGGCTGGTGGCCAGGAGCTGCCCTGGAGGCTGCTGTCTCTGGGGTGAGGTGGGGAGGAGGATGAGAGGGGCTGGCTGGGTCTGCCCTGCTTTCCCTGAGGACTCTGCCTTGTGCTGGCAAAGCCTGGGCAGGCTTTCAGGGTCAATCCAGATGCTGCTCCTCTTCCCTTGGAGCTGGGAAGAGCAGATCCTGCTCTGCTTCGGCGTTTCCCCTCCACAGCCGGCAGTCCAGCAAGGAAAGGGTTTCCAGGCAGGAGAGGCAGCAGCTCCTCCCTTCCCTTCCAGCTTCTTCTCCGCCAGCCAGCTCGGGCTGAGCTGGGATCACCCAGACAGAACATGCCCGCTCTGGGCATCACCTCCATGGCAACAGAGGATGACAGGCAGGGTGGGAGCAGGGAAGCAGGACAAGAAGGATGCTGTGGAGCAGGAACCAGGACAGAAAGGATGCTGTGGAGCAGGAACCAGGACAGGAATGATGCTGTGGAGCAGGAACCAGGACAGGAAGGATGCTGTGGAGCAGGAACCAGGACAGAAAGGATGCTGTGGAGCAGGAACCAGGACAGGAAGGATGCTGTGGAGCAGGAACCAGGACAGAAAGGATGCTGTGGAGCAGGGAAGCAGTGCAGGAGATGCTGTGGAGCAGGGAACCAGGACAGGAGATGCTGTGGAGGGGGGAAGCAGGACAGGAGATGCTGTGGAGCAGGAAACCAGTGCAGGAGATACTGTGGAGCAGGGAACCAGTGCAGGAGATGCTGTGGAGCAGGGAACCAGGACAGGAGATGCTGTGGAGCAGGGAACCAGGACAGGAGATGTTGTGGAGCAGGGAGCCAGGACAGGAGATGCTGTGGAGCAGGGAACCAGGACAGGAGATGCTGTGGGGCAGGGAACCAGTGCAGGAGATGCTGTGGGGCAGGGAACCAGTGCAGGAGATGCAGTGGAGCAGGGAACCAGTGCAGGAGATGCAGTGGAGCAGGGAACCAGGACAGGAGATGCAGTGGAGCAGGGAACCAGGACAGGAGATGCTGTGGAGCAGGAACCAGGACAGGAGATGTTGTGGAGCAGGAACCAGGACAGGAGATGTTGTGGAGCAGGAAACAGGACAGGAGATGCTGTGGAACAGGGAACCAGTGCAGAAAGAATGCTGTGGAGCAGGGAACCAGTGCAGGAGATGCTGTGGAGCAGGGAAGCAGTGCAGAAGATGCTGTGGAGCAGGGAACCAGGACAGGAGATGTTGTGGAGCAGGGAACCAGTGCAGGGGACTCTGGTGCTATTCAGCCCCTGCCTTTGGAGCACGGCCAGCACGCAGCGGCTGTGTGTGACCTGGGAGGAGCTGGGAGGAACTGGGAGGAGCTGGGAGATGCCAGGTGCCTGCCCAGCTCCTCTCCTGCCGACGTCAGCTGTTTCCCAGTGCCTGGAGCAGCTGCAGCTCGGCACCAGTCGATGCCATTGATTGTTTCCTCTCCCCCGTCCCTGGAGAGGGTGGTGATGGGGAGAGAATAAATATTTCAGCAGAGCCAGGCCAGAGCTGGGATTATTTTGAGGCCGGGATTTATGTGCTGTTAGGAATAAGGGATGAGGCTGTGCTGAGGGAGGAGGATCATTAATCGGGGCTGGGGGAGCAGGGATGAACCAGGGGAGATGGAGGAATAACTTCTTGTTTCACCATGTGCCAGAATAATGCTCCACAGCATCCCCCTGTAACTGGTACCCTGCCCCAGAGCAGCCTTCCTGTACTGATTCTCTGCTCCACATCATCTCTCCTCTACTGGTTCCTGCTCCACAGCATCTCCTGAACTGGTTCCCTGCTCCACAGCATCTCCTGCACTGCTTCCTGCTCCACAGCATCTCCTGCACTGGTTCCCTGCTCCACAGCATCTCCTGCACTGGTTCCCTGTACCACAGCATCTCCTGCACTGGTTCCCCCCTCCACAGCATCTCCTGTCCTGGTTCCTGCTCCACAGCATCTCCTGTCCTGGTTCTTGCTCCACAGCATTTCCTGCACTGGTTTCTGCTCCACAGCATCTCCTGTCCTGCTTCCCCCCTCCACAGCATCTCCTGTCCTGGTTCCCTGCTCCACAGCATCTCCTGCACTGGTTCCCTGCTCCACAGCATCTCTTGTCCTGGTTCCTGCTCCACAACATCTCCTGTCCTGCTTCCCTTCTCCATAGCATCTCCTGCACTGGTTCCCTGCCTGTCAGAACCTGGGGCAGCTGAGGTCCCCTCCTGGTTCAGTGCCTGTTAGCTGCACTGGAGGGCTGGCAGTGCCATTCTGGGAGCAGTATGACCATGCAGTGTTGCTAGCTGGGATGTGCTATGGATCCACTGCCTGGGTGGGGATGGCTGTGGGTGGATGCCTGGTCCCAGGGTTGCTCCTCCTGGTCTATACTCCATGAAGGTCACCCAGTCTGAGCCTGGAACTGGTGGAACTGGGCACCTGCACAGGAGTGAGTCACTGCTGGAGGCAGCCCTGGCCTGGAGAGCAGCCCTGGCTCTGCTGTGCCCAGCACCCCCTGGGTGACCTTCAGCTGCTCTTCACTCCCTGGCTCCCTGTGCTCCCCTCACTGCTGTCCCCACTGCCTCTGCATCCCCTTCCTGTGCCTCAGTTTCCCCAGAGGCACAGGGAATGGTGGCCTGGGCTCATTCCTTGGCCCTCTCAGGTTTCAGGTTGCTGCTGTGGCTGGGGCATGCCTGACCCTGCAGTGGGCAGTAAGAGGCAGAGCAAGAGTTAGATTTACCCACACTGGGGCACCAAGGCACAGATTTATCTCCACTGGGGCACCAAGGCATATATTTACCCACACTGGGGCACCAAGGCACAGATTTATCTCCACTGGAGCTCCAAGGCACAGATTTACCCACACTGGGGCACCAAGGCACAGATTTACCCCCATCAGGGCACCAAGGCACAGATTTACTCCCACCAGGGCACCAAGGGATAGATTTACCCTCACCAGGGCCCAGATTTACCCCCACTGGGACACTAAGGGACAGATTTGCCCTCCCTGGGGCATCCCCTGTGTCTGGGGATCCTGAGGATGTGGGGACCCCCATGGTGGGGAGGGGGTGGGGGTGGGGATTCAGGGCAAGGACAACGTTGGTCCTCTTCGTCTTCTGATGGGTGGCTGAGGCTCAGCAGCAGCCTGGGGGCACCACAAGCCTGGGGGCACCACAAGCCTGGGGGCACCCCAAGCCTGGCTGCCTTGGCAGCGTGGCCCAGAGTGCCAAGGTCACCCCGGGGGTGGGGGGTGGATGGAAGGGGCGTGTGGAGTTGGGGTTTGGAGCCGCTTGCTGCCCCCCAGGCTGGGCAGCGTCCTCCTTCGCCGGCGCTCTCCGGGGCTGCCGGCAGGGCTCTGGCTGACGTCAGGGCGGCGGAGCCGGCAGCTATTTTGGGATCTGCAAAGTCACTGGCGCAATTAAGTCCTCTGGCAAAGGGAGTGGGGCAGCAGGGGAGGGGGGAGGAGGCTGGCTGGCTGCCCCCCACCCTGTGCCCACACCGTGCCACCCCCCCCGGCCGCCCCTCCCTTGCGTCCCGCAGGCTCGAGGGGCTGCCCCCGCCGCGGCCGCGCTTCCGAGCCCTCCCCATCCATCATCTCCTCTCCTCCGCCTTGGGCTTGGGGCTCGGTTTTTCCATCGCAGATTTGTCAGGGTTGGAAAGGACCTCAAGGCTCCGCCGGTTCCAACCCCCCTGCCATGGCCAGGGACAATGCTTGGGTTTTTTTTTCCTGGGTTTTTGGGGTTTTTTCCCTTTTTAATTTCCCGTCGCTCCCCCGGCAGGAGCCACCCCGCCTCTGCTGCCCAGCACTGGCAAACGCCAGCCCGCTGCCACCCCGCTGCCATCGCCTGTGCCCAGGGAGAAGCAGGGGAGCCGGCGGCCGTGCCCGCAGCGTGTGCCCCGTGGCGATGCCACCGGAGAACCCCCGCGGGCAAGGGGCTGCCCAGCGGGCGGGGGTCCGGCCCCTGCCTTTGGGTCAATCCCATCTCCGTCCCCTCGGGGGCAGGGTGGGTGCTCCTCGCTCCGCAGCCCCCTTGTCACCTGTGCCAGGGGTGGGCAGTGCCAGGCGCTGCTGTAACGAGAGGGACGCCCGTCCCCGGGGCACAGACGGCGAGGTCTGCCCTGCAAATGGGGACATGAGGACAGTTAGAGGGGACAGGAAGGAGCTCTGCCCCCCTCCCCCAGGCTTTCTCTGGCCACCTCCTCACCTCCTGGTAACCTCCAAGTCATGGCCAAAGGGGACGTGCACAGAAATGCTGCGAGAAGCTGATCCTGGGCAGGCTCCAAACAGCCCAGAAGTGGGGCTCCAGCCCCCCTGAGACGTTCCCGTGTGGCACCAGCACGTCTTTCTGCCCCATCCCCCCTACCCATCCCCCCCAGATCCTTTCTCCCAGCTCCTGGGGAGGTGCCATGGCAGGATCTGGCACTCAGTTCCTCAAGCCCTGAGTCAGGACTTCGGGAGCCCCCAGCACCCAGCACCAGCGATACCTGTCCCTGCCTGAGGCTCCAGCAGCGATGCTGGGGTGCAGGCAGCCTGGCACCCACCAGTCGCCATCGTTCAGCCCCCAGACCCGGCCCGGAGCGGGGGGGTTCTGTCTGCACTGTGGCTGGAGGAGCAGACGGTGGTGCTGGGGTGGGGATGGATGGGGCCGGGTGGGAGCAAGGGGCCGGGTGGGTGGCTTTTGGTGTGACGGGGACCGTGGGGATGGCGGCGGCACGCCGAGGAGCTTGTGCCCCCACGCCGGGGCTGGGGGAAGCGGTGGGGCTGGGGGCTGGGTGAGGCTGTGCTGAGTCACGCTGCAGAGCCAGCAGCAGGACTGCAGCGAGCTGCTGGTGCCACCCGCCTGCCATGGGGACGAGGTGACAGCTCCGTCCCTCTTCCCCCGGCTCCTCGCCTGCTCCTCGGGGTCCGGCGTGCTGATGTGGGGCTGATGCCCAGGAGGGGGGCGTCCCGCTGCACCCCGGGTCGGGGCTATCTTGGTGCTCCTGGCCCCTTATATGTTCTCAGCCTCCCTCCCCTTCAACAGGCAGCTCTGGTGGGGGGGAGGGGGTGGGTGTCCTGGGGACCCTGGGCAGGAAGGGGGGAGGACTGAGGTGTCCTTACAGGATGAGTGTCCCTGACCCCCAGTGCATCCCCGCCGGGATGGGGGCGCGGGGTGGGGGCACTGTCTTTGGCACAATGATGTGTGGCAGTGACATTGGGGCTCCCCTTGGAGGGGTCCAACCACATCTGGATGCAGCTGCTGCTGGTGTGGTGCTGGAGGTTGTGCTGGTGAGACTGGGACCTGGGTAGCCATGACGGGGGGGGCCCTGGGGCTGGGGGCCACTCGCTGCCAGCACAAGCACGAAAAGGCACCGGGCAGCTGCTGAATACAGGGCAGCTTTCCCCTGGCACCGGGGCTGGCAGAGACCATCCTCCCCGGCTCCTCTCCAGCCCCCCCAGCACAGGGCATGGGGCTGTGCAGCCACCCCGAACACCCCTGCCGCTGCACAGGACAGGGGGTCGAGGCAGATCCCCGCTGCAGAGGGACACTGAGGCGCAAGGGGTGCCTGGAGGGTTGCCCCCAGACTCTGCCACCTCTCAGAGCCGGACTGGGGCAGCCTCTATCCCTCGGGTGGGCGCAGCAGGCAGTGCTGAACCCCCTTGGCTGGCTGCGACCCAGCAGCCCCGCGGAGCTCAGGGCTGCTCCTGGAGGGCCCGAGACAGAGAGGGCTTTCTTTAGGTGCTGGGGAGGGCTGTCTGGGCAGCTTCTCTGTCAGCTCCTTCCCTCGGAGCCGCCGGCGCTGCCCGACGCCTGCTTCATTATTAATGCCCCGGGGGCAGGCGGCGTGCCCGCCCGGCCCCGTCCCACCGCAGCCCTCCTGCATCCCCTCCCCGCTCCCCCACCAGCACCCAGGGGAGACAGCCCAGCAAAACCAGGGTACCCCACCTCCCCGCGAGCACAAATCCTGCGTGGGAGCATCCGCGCAAGGGGCTGGAGAGCTGGATTTTCCGAGTGGAGGGTGCCGTGGGCTGAGCAGCGCTGCAGTTCTCAGCCCCACGGTGCTCGGGTGGCCCTTAGGGATCAGAGGGGGGTGGGAGGCACCGAGATGGTGCCCAGGAATAATAATGATCCCTGGGACAATTGATGTTCCCCCTGGGAAAGCCACACCGGGAGCCCGGCCCCGCACCCCGGGGGGTTCGGGCAGCCCTGACTCCGCGGCGGGGCCGATGCTGAGCAGCGCAGGAGGGGGAAGCTGCTGCAGCAGGATTCATCTGGGCTGGGAAAGAGCTTGGGAAGCCCGAGCCGAAAGGGCAGGGCTGAGCGGACGGCGCTGCAGGCAGGGAGAAGGAAATTCCCCTTCCATGGCTCCGCTGGGCTCGCTCCTGGCTGCCCCAGCGGCCGCGCTGCCTCCAGCGGCTCCCGCCCCGGCTGGGCCACGTCCCGGCTCTCAGCGGGGCTCTGGGGAGAGCCGGCGCAGCCCCGCGATCCCTCGGGGCTTGGCTGTGCAGTCCTCCCGCAGGGCTGGCAGCAGCCTCCAGCTGTAGCGCACGGCAGGGCGCTGGTGGGGAGGGGGCAGGGCGCTGGTGGGGAGGGGGCAGGGCGCTGGGAGGGAGGGGGCAGGGCGCTGGGAGGGAGGGGGCAGGGCGGGCACCACTGCTGGGGGGGGAAGGGGGCCTGGGGGGGCAGGGTCCGCGGGGGCCAGGCGGTGTGGGGTCAGGCAGGGACGATCCCTTGCTGCAGCCCTTGGGGAAGGGGAGCCCCAAGCCAGAGCTTTGGAAGGGGAGCCCCAAGCCAGAGCTTTCCTCAGCTTGGTGGCCGCAAGCTGGGCTGCAAGAACTGCACAGCAGCTCTGGGGGGCAGGCAACACCTGCCCGGGGGGCGATTCAGCACCTGCCCGGGGGCCACCCAGAACCTGCCTGGGGGGAACCCAGCACCTGCCTGGGGGGAACCCAGCACCTGCCCTGGGGGCCACCCAGCACCTGCCCTGGGGGCACCCAGCACCTACCCGAGAGCACCCAGCACCTGCCTGGGGGCGACATAACACCTGCCCGGGGGGTACCCAGCAGTGGTACACAAGGGTGGGCACCCAGCCAGGGAGCCCCAGGGCTGTAAGGGAGCCAGGGCAGAATCCCAAGGACGGCACCCACTGTCCTGGGATCAGCACCCATCATCCCGGGGACAGCACCCATCATCCTGGGATCAGCACCCATCATCCCGGGGACAGCACCCATCATCCCGGGATCAGCACCCATCATCCCGGGATCAGCACCCATCATCCCGGGGACAGCACCCATCATCCTGGGGACAGCACCCATCATCCCGGGATCAGCACCCATCATCCCGGGGACAGCACCCATCATCCGGGAACAGCACCCATCATCCCGGGATCAGCACCCATCATGCCGGGGACAGCACCCATCATCCCGGGGACAGCACCCATCATCCTGGGATCAGCACCCATCATCCTGGGGACAGCACCCATCATCCCGGGGACAGCACCCATCATCCTGGGATCAGCACCCATCATCCTGGGGACAGCACCCATCATCCTGGGGACAGCACCCATCATCCCGGGATCAGCACCCATCATCCTGGGGACAGCACCCATCATCCCGGGATCAGCACCCATCATCCCGGGGACAGCACCCACCATCCTGGGGACAGCACCTATCATCCCGGGATCAGCACCCATCATCCCGGGATCAGCACCCATCATCCCGGGGACAGCACCCATCATCCCGGGATCAGCACCCATCATGCCGGGGACAGCACCCATCATCCCGAGATCAGCACCCATCATCCTGGGGACAGCACCCATCATCCTGGGGACAGCACCCATCATCCCGGGATCAGCACCCATCATCCTGGGGACAGCACCCATCATCCTGGGGACAGCACCCATCATCCCGGGATCAGCACCCATCATCCCGGGGACAGCACCCATCATCCCGGGATCAGCACCCATCATCCTGGGGACAGCACCCATCATGCTGGGATCAGCACCCATCATCCCGGGGACAGCACCCATCATCCTGGGATCAGCACCCATCATCTCGGGGACAGCATCCATCATCCCGGGGACAGCACCCATCATCCCGGGATCAGCATCCATCATCCCGGGGACAGCACCCATCATCCCGGGATCAGCACCCATCATCCCGGGATCAGCACCCACCATCCTGGGGACAGCACCCATCATCCCGGGATCAGCACCCACAATCCTGGGGACAGCACCCATCATCCCGGGGACAGCACCCATCATCCCGGGATCAGCACCCATCATCCTGGGGACAGCACCCATCATCCCGGGATCAGCACCCACAATCCTGGGGACAGCACCCATCATCCCGGGGACAGCACCCATCATCCCGGGATCAGCACCCATCATCCTGGGGACAGCACCCATCATCCCGGGGACAGCACCCATCATCCTGGGGACAGCACCCATCATCCTGGGGACAGCACCCATCATCCCGGGATCAGCACCCCAGGCTCTGGGCAGTGCCCACTGCAGGGCGCTGCAGGCACCCGCGAGTCACAGTGCTGCCAACCTGCCCCTCGCCATCCATCCCACTCCCTGCTCTCTGCATGCATCCCTCTGCCCCTGCAGCCCGCTCCAGACATGCTCCCCTCTCACACAGCCCTCTGGCCTTGCTTTCCTACCCCTGCATCCTCCTCTCCATGTATTCAATTCTCTCCAGACCTTTCCACTCCATACATCCTCTCCTCCACACCTTCCCTCTCCATGCATCCTCTTCTCCATGCATTCCCTCTCCATGCATCCTCCTCTCCACACCTTCCCTCTCCACACCTTCCCTCTCCATGCATCCTCTTCTCCATGCATTCCCTCTCCATGCATCCTCCTCTCCATGCATCCTCCTCTCCATACCTTCCCTCTCCACACCTTCCCTCTCCATGCATCCTCTTCTCCATGCATTCCCTCTCCATGCATTCCCTCTCCATGCATTCCCTCTCCATGCATCCTCCTCTCCATGCATCCTCCTCTCCATACCTTCCCTCTCCACATCTTCCCTCTCCATGCATCCTCTTCTCCATGCATTCCCTCTCCATGCATTCCCTCTCCACACCTTCCCTCTTCATACCTTCCCTCTCCACACCTTCCCTCTCCATACCTTCCCTCTCCACACCTTCCCTCTCCACACCTTCCCTCTCCACACCTTCCCTCTTCATACCTTCCCTCTCCACACCTTCCCTCTCCATACCTTCCCTCTCTACACCTTCCCTCTCTACACCTTCCCTCTCCACACCTTCCCTCTCCACACCTTCCCTCTTCATACCTTCCCTCTCCACACCTTCCCTCTTCATACCTTCCCTCTCTACACCTTCCCTCTCCACACCTTCCCTCTCTACACCTTCCCTCTCCATACCTTCCCTCTCCACACCTTCCCTCTCCATACCTTCCCTCTCCACACCTTCCCTCTCTACACCTTCCCTCTCCACACCTTCCCTCTCCACACCTTCCCTCTCCACACCTTCCCTCTCCACGCATTCCCTCTCCATACCTTCCCCTTCATACCTTCCCTCTCCACACATCCTCCTCTCCATACCTTCCCTCTTCACACCTTTCCTCCCCATACCTTCCCTCTCCATGCCTTCCCTCTCCATACATCCCCTCTCTCCAGACATTGCCCTCTCCCCATGCATCCTCACCCACACACCCTCCTGTCTCCAGGCCAGTGGCAACCAGGGCACACCCAGGATCTGCCACCTCCCCTCATGATGGCACTGCCAGAGCTGCCCACAGCAGGATCACAGAATGGGTTGGGCTGGAAGGGAGCTTAAAGCTCAGCCAGTTCCAACCCCCAACACCTCCCACCAGCACAGGTTGCTCAGGGCCTCATCCAGCCTGGCCTTCAACACTTCCAGGGAGGAGGACATCCACAAGCTCCCTGGGCAACCTCAGGTTGCCCAGGGAGCTTGTGGATGTCCTCCTCCCTGGAGATGTTCAGCACCAAGTTGGACAGGGCAAAAAAACTTCCTCAAGGCCTCACCTTGAACACCTCCAGGGAGGGAGACACAGCCACAGCCTCCCTGGGCAACCTGTGCCAAGTGTCTTCCCCAGCCAGAGAGCTCCAGGGTGCTGCTTGATTCCTCAGAGCCAAAGAGGGGAGGCAGGAGGCACACAGGGAAGCTATGCCCAGATTGGTACCTGGAGGAGTTTAGGGAGTGATGAATGGCAGCTCCTGGCCTGTGATGGGGAGGAGATCATCTGCCTGCAGAGGGGCATGGCTGCTGTGGGGCTTTGCAGCCATTAATCAGCTGGGGCTGGGGGGAGAAGCAGCTGCTGTAGCTCACAGCCTCACAGGAGGTTAGGGGTTGGAAGGGACCTCCAGAGATTATCCAGTCCAAGCCTCCTGCCAGAGCAGGAGCAGAGAATCCAGCACTGGTCACACAGGAACACATCCAGATGGGGCTGGAAAGGCTCCAGAGAAGGAGACTCCACAACCTCTCTGCACAGCCTGCTCCAGGCCTCTGGGAGCCTCCCAGGGAAGAAGTTCCTCCTCCTGTTGAGGTGGAACCTCCTGTGCTGCAGTTTCCATCCATTGCCCCTTGGCCTATCCCAGGGCACAGTGAGCAGAGCCTGGCCCTGTCCCCTCCCTCCTGACCCCCAGCCCTCAGCTATTGACAGACATTGATCAGATCCCTCTCAGCCTTCTCCTCTCCAGACTGAACAACCCCAGGGCTCTCAGCCTCTCCTCCCCAGGCAGTGCTGCAGTCCCTTCAGCATCCTTGGAGCCCTCCCTTGGACTCTCTCCAGCAGATCCCTGTCCCTCCTGAGCTGGGGAGCCCAGAGCTGGATGCAATATTCCAGGTGTGGCCTCTCTAGGGCAGAGCAGAGGAGGAGGAGAAGCTCCCTGGCCCTGCTGGCCACACTCCTCTGAATGCCTCTCAGGACTCCCTTGGCCTTCTCGGCCCCCAGGGCACATTGCTGTCCCATGCAGAGCTTGCTGCCCATCAGCACTCCCAGCTCCTTGAGTAGATCTCTGTTCCTCTTGAACTGGGGAGGAGAGAGCAGTGGAGCTGTGGTGGCTGCAGTGAGCTGAGGACCTGCTGTGGTTATGGCAATGACCAGAGCAGTGCCAGGAGGTTGATTGTTTTCACTGGGGGAAGTTGATGCAGTTGGAGAAGCCAGCAGAGCTTCCAGGAGCACAAGAGTTTCCTCAGGTCCAGGCTTGGGTTTTGTTTGCCCATGGCAAATCCAGGAATTGCATCCCAAAGCCAGGCCTGTGGTGGAAGTCTCATCCCTGGCCAGGATGGGTGAGCAACCAGATCTAGCTGAAGATGAGCCAGGGGGTACCCAGGTGGCCAAGAAGGTCAGCAGCAGCCTGGCCTGGAGCAGCAGTGGTGTGGCCAGCAGGAGCAGGGCAGGGATCATCCCCCAGGACTGGGCACTGCTGAGGTCACAGCTCAACCCCTGGGTTCAATTCTGGGCCTTTCACTCCAAGAAGGACATTGAGAGGCTGGAGCAAGTCCAGAGAAGGGCAACCAAGCTGGGGAAGGGTCTGGAGAGCAGGGCTGGGGAGGAGCAGCTGAGGGAGCTGGGGGTGTTCAGCCTGGAGAAGAGGAGGCTGAGGGAGACCTCATTGCTCTCTGCAGCTCCCTGAGAGGAGGCTGGAGCCAGGTGGGGGCTGGGCTCTGCTCCCTAGGATCAGGTGATAGAATGAGAGGAAACAGCCCCAAGTTGCTCCAGGGGAGGTTTAGGTTGGAGCTGAGGAACAATTTCTTCCCTTTGAGGGTTGTCCAGGCCTGGCCCAGGCTGCCCCGGGGGGTGGTGGAGTCCCCATGCCTGGAGGGGTTTCAAAGATGTGGTGCTGAGGGCCATGGGCTGGTGGTGCTCTGGCAGTGCTGGGGTAAGGTTTGGACTGGATGATCTTGGGAGGTGTTTTCCAACCTCTCTGATTCTCTGATCCTACCTCCCTGTTCAGTGCACAGGGTTGGATTAGATGACCTCTCAAGGGCCCTTCCAGCCCAAAGCAGTGTGTGACTCCATGGGTCTACACCAAACCCAACCGGAGCAGCATCACTCAAAAGGTGTCCAGGATGACCAGGAACCTCCATTCTGCCCACACTCAGAGATCTGAGCTCGGCTTGGGTGCTGCCCCACAGCATTCCTAGATCCCTCCAAGGTGGCAGCAGCAGCTGAACCCCCGCTTTGAGACACCCCCCACCCTCCCCGTGCTTTACCGTCCCCTTGCGTTCTGCCCTTTGGAACTCAGACTCTGTCCCCAGAGCTGATGCCAGGCCGAGGACAGCTCCAGACCCTGCTGCTGAGCTCTCCAGAGCTGAGGAGGAGCCTCCTCAGGAGGATGAATGTGCCATTATGAGCAGGGAGGAATAAGCTGCCCTTGTCTGCGGGAGCTCTCCTCGGGGTGGCCACGCTGGTAAACAAAGGGCTGGGCACAAAGGGAGGCTCTCAGCCCGGCCCCACGTGTGCCATGGGGCCTGAGCTTGCTTTGGAGAGGAGGCTCTGGGTCTATTTCTGGGGTGACTTCTGCTCCCTGAAGCTCCAGACAAGGTATTTGGTGTCCCAGGAAGCCATTCACCACCAGCTGCTGCTCTGTGTGAAGCTAGGAAGATCTCTGGAGAGCTTCCAGTCCTGCCTGGACACCATCCTGCCCAGCCTGCTCTGGGTGAACCTCCTCAGGAGGCTCTTCCGACCCCCACCACGCAGGGATTCTATGATCTCACCCCAAAATGGTGCTGCTCACCATCACAAAGCCCCAGCAGCAGCACTTCCAGACCAGTTTGTCCTGTGAGGCCACGGCCTCTGGAACAGCCACAGCAAGCTGCAGCCACGGTGCAGCAGGTCAGGAGAGGGGATCCTGCCACTCTGCTCTGCTCTGCTGAGACCTCACCTGCAGTGCTTGAAGTCTTCAACACCGGAAGGACATGGACCTGATGAAGCAGGTCCAAAGGAGGCCACAAAGATGATCAGAGGGCTGGAGAACCTCTGCTGTGGGGACGGGCTGGGAGAGTTGCTGGAAGGTGTCCAGAGAAGGGCAACAAAGCTGGGGAGGGGTCTGGAGCACAGCCCTGTGAGGAGAGGCTGAGGGAGCTGGGGTTGCTTAGCCTGCAGAAGAGGAGGCTCAGGGGAGACCTTCTTGCTCTCTCCAACTCCCTGAAGGGAGGTTGTAGCCAGGAGAGGGTTGGGCTCTTCTCCAGGCAAGCAGCACCACAACAAGAGGACACAGTCTCAAGCTGTGCCAGGGGAAGTTTAGGCTGGAGGTCAGGAGAAAGTTCTTCCCAGAGAGAGTTGTTGGCCACTGGGCTGTGCTGCCCAGGGAGGTGGTGGAGTCCCCATCCCTGGAGGTGTTCAAGAGGGGCTTGGATGTGGCACTTGGTGCCATGGTTTAGTTGATCAGATGGTGCTGGGTGAGAGGTTGGACTCCATGATCTCAAAGGTCTTTTCCAACCTGGTTAATTCCATTCTGTTCCATTCCATTCCATCTATGTTGGGGCTGCTCAGCCTGGAGAAGAGAAGGCTCTGCGAAGACTTTAGGGCAGCCTTCCAGTGCCTGAAGGAGACCTACAGGAAGGCTGGGGAGGGGCTGTGGGGATAGGGCGAGGGGCAATGGTTTGGAGTTAGGGCAGAGTTAGGCTGGACATGGGGAGGAAGCTCTGCACAGTGAGGGTGAGGAGACACCGGCACAGGTTGCCCAGGGAGGTAGCGGAGTCCCCATCCCTGGAGGCATTCAAGGTCAAACTTGCTGTGTCCCTGGGCAGCCTGCTCCCGTTGGAAGTGACCCTGCTGACCGCAGGGGGTTGGACAAGATGCCCTTGGAGGGTCCCTGCCAGCCCCATGCACTCCGTGGTTCTGTTGCCCCCTGGCCACCAGCACAACCCAAGTGCCACCAAGGCTTCCTGGGATGTTTCCCTGAGCACTGCAGGGCACAGAGCTGGGCAAGTGGAAGGGCTGGCTGTGCCCTCCAGGATGATCCTCACCCCTCCCAAAGAGCCCGAGTGGGCACCAGGCAGGGCTGGGGCCAGGTGGCAGTGCACTGGCATCTCCTGTGGCTCCTCCTGGAGCTCTTAGGACGCAGCAGAAGCTCTGCTGGGCGCTGTGGTTTCATGCCTCATGGAGGAGCAACCTCCCCACGCTCCCCAGGTGCCTCCTCAGCAGCTCTCCAGCCGGCCCTGCTCCGGGTGGGGGGGCCCGGGAGGGAGGACCCCATCCCGCAGCGAGGGAAAGGGCACAGGGCAAAGGCAGCAGGGCAGCTCTGTGACCCTAGCAGTGCCACCACAGACTGGCACAGCACCACCAGGGCTCGGAGCAGGGCTGGGCTGTGAGTGGGACCCGGCCACGAGTGGGTGCAGGCTATGAGCGGGTCCAGGTTGTGAGTGGGTTCAGTTTGTGAGTGGGGCTGGGTTGGGAGTGGGACAGGGCCATGAGTGGGTCCAGGATGCAAATGGGTTCAGTTTGTGAGTGGGTCTGGGCTGGGAGTGGGACAGGGCCATGAGTGGGTCAAGGCTATGAGTGGGTCCAGGTTGCAAATGGGTTCAGTTTGTGAGTGGGGCTGGGTTGGGAGTGGGTTGGGAGTGGGACAGGGCCATGAGTGGGTCCAGGATGCAAATGGGTTCAGTTTGTGAATGGGTCTGGGCTGTGAGTGGGACGGGACCATGAGTGGGTCCAGGATGCAAATGGGTTCAGTTTGTGAGTGGGTTGGGAGTGGGACAGGGCCATGAGTGGGTCCAGGATGCAAATGGGTTCAGTTTGTGAGTGGGGCTGGGTTGGGAGTGGGACAGGGCCATGAGTGGGTCAAGGCTATGAGTGGGTCCAGGCTGCAAATGGGTTCAGTTTGTGAGTGGGTCTGGGCTGTGAGTGGGACAGGGCCATGAGTGGGTTCAGGCTGCAAATGGGTTCAGTTTGTGAGTGGGTTGTGAGTGGGAGAGGGCCATGAGTGGGTCCAGGATGCAAATGGGTTCAGTTTGTGAGTGGGTCTGGACTTTGAGTGGGACAGGGCCATGAGTGGGTCAAGGCTATGAGTGGGTCCAGGTTGCAAATGTGTTCAGTTTGGGAGTGGGACTGGGCCATGAGTGGGTCCAGGTTGCAAAGGGGTTCAGTTTGTGAATGGGTCTGGGTTGGAAGAGGATCCAGGCTATGAGCGAGTCAGGGCTTCAAGTGGGTGTGGTTTGTGAGTGGGTGTGGTTTGTGAGTGGGGCTGGGCTATGAGTGGGTGTGGTTTGTCAGTGGGTGTGGGTTGTGAGTGGGGCTGGGGTGTTGGATGGATCTAGATTGTTAGTGGGTCTGGGTTGTGAGTGGGTTCAGGCTGTGTGAGGGTCTGGACTTTGAGCCTGGGCTATGACTGAGTCCACACCATGTATGGGGCTAGGCTCTGAGTGGGTCCAGGTTGTGAGTAGGTTCAGCCTGTGAGTGGGTGTGGGTTGTGAGTGGATCCAGGACATATGTGGGTCTGGTATGCAAGTAGGTCCAGGCTGTGAGTGGATTTGTGAGTGGATGCAGCACGTGTGGGGGTCTGGTGAGTGAATAAGTCCAAGCTGTGAGTGGGTCCAGACAGTGTGTGGGTTCAGCTTGAATGGGTTCAGATTGAGAGTGGGTCTGGGTTGTGAATGGGTCCAGGCTCTGAGTGGTCGAGGTTGTGAGTGGGTTGGGGTTGTGAGTGGGTCCAGGACACATGTGGGTCTGGGTTGTGAGTGGGTCTGGGTTGCAGGTGGGTTCAGGACTTGTGTAGGACTGGTATAAGAACAGGTCCAGGCTGTGAGTGGGTCTGGCCTGTGAGTGGGTCCAGGCTACAAATGCCTCTGGGTCTGTGAGTGGGTCTGGGTTGTGAGTGGGTCTAGATTGTGAGTGGGTCTAGATTGTGAGTGGGCCCAGGACATGTGTGGGTATGGTATGAAAATAGGTCCAGGCTGTGACTGGCTCCAGGCTGCAAATGGCTCTAGGTCTGTGAGTGGGTCTGGGTTGTGAGTGGGTCCAGGCTGCAAATGGCTTTGGGTTGTGAGTGGGTCCAGGACATGTGTGGGTCTGGCATGTGAATAGGTCCAGGCTGCAAGTGGCTCTGTGATTTTGAGTGGGTCTGGTTTGTGAATGGGCTAAGGCTCTGAGTGGTCGAAGTTGTGAGTGGGTTGGGGTTGTGAGTGGGTCCAGGACACATGTGGGTCTGGGTTGTAAATGGGTCTGGGACTTGTGTGGATCTGGCATGTGAATAGGTCCAGGCTGTGAGTGGGTCTGGCCTGTGAGTGGGTCCAGGCTGCAAGTGGCTCAGGGTCTGTGAGTGGGTGTGGGTTGTGAATGCATCCAGGCTTTGAGTGGTCCAAGTTGTGAGTGGGTCCAGGACACGAGTGGCTCTGGGTTGTGAGTGGGTCCAGGACATGAGTGGCTCTGGGTTGTGAGTGGCTCTGGGTTGTGAGTGGGTCCAGGACACGAGTGGGTCTGGGTTGTGAGTGGGTCTGGGTGTTGTGTGGTTCCAGGACACGAGTGGCTCTGGGTTGTGAGTGGCTCTGGGTTTGCGTGGTTCCAGGACACGAGTGGGTCTGGGTTGTGAGTGGCTCTGGGTTTGCGTGGTTCCAGGACACGAGTGGGTCTGGGTTGTGAGTGGGTCTGGGTTGTGAGTGGGTCTGGGTGTTGTGTGGTTCCAGGACACGAGTGGCTCTGGGTTGTGAATGGCTCTGGGTTGTGAGTGGTTCCAGGACACGAGTGGGTCTGGGCTGTGAGTGGCTCTGGGCTGTGAGTGGCTCTGGGTTTGCGTGGTTCCAGGACACGAGTGGCTCTGGGCTGTGAGTGGCTCTGGGCTGTGAGTGGCTCTGGGTTTGCGTGGTTCCAGGACACGAGTGGCTCTGGGCTGTGAGTGGCTCTGGGCTGTGAGTGGCTCTGGGTTTGCGTGGTTCCAGGACACGAGTGGCTCTGGGCTGTGAGTGGCTCTGGGTTTGCGTGGTTCCAGGACACGAGTGGCTCTGGGCTGTGAGTGGCTCTGGGTTGTGAGTGGCTCTGGGTGTTGTGTGGTTCCAGGACACGAGTGGGTCTGGGTTGTGAGTGGCTCTGGGCTGTGAGTGGGTCTGGGTTTGCGTGGTTCCAGGACACGAGTGGCTCTGGGCTGTGAGTGGCTCTGGGCTGTGAGTGGCTCTGGGTTTGCGTGGTTCCAGGACACGAGTGGCTCTGGGCTGTGAGTGGCTCTGGGTTTGCGTGGTTCCAGGACACGAGTGGCTCTGGGCTGTGAGTGGCTCTGGGTTTGCGTGGTTCCAGGACACGAGTGGCTCTGGGCTGTGAGTGGCTCTGGGTTGTGAGTGGCTCTGGGTGTTGTGTGGTTCCAGGACACGAGTGGGTCTGGGTTGTGAGTGGCTCTGGGCTGTGAGTGGGTCTGGGTTTGCGTGGTTCCAGGACACGAGTGGCTCTGGGTTGTGAGTGGGTCTGGGTTGTGAGTGTCTCTGGGCTGTGAGTGGTTCCAGGACACGAGTGGCTCTGGGCTGTGACCAGGTCCAGGCTGTGAGTGGATCCAGACTGTGTGTGGGTGCAGGTCGAATGGGTCGAGATTGTGAGTGGCTCTGGGACACGCGTGTGTCTGGTACGTGAACAGGACCCAGGCCGCGAGTGGGTCCCGGCTGCAATCGGCTCCATCTTCACGAGTGGGTCTGGGGTGCGAGTGGGCTCCTGCCTGGGCCCTGCGCGCTTCCAACGCCGCTCGTGACTCACACTCATGAGTGGGTCCTGCTCACGAGTGGGCCTAGGCCACGCCGGGGCGGGGGGGAGCCCTGCGTGTTCGCACCTCTCCGCGTACCTCCCCCCCGGCTCCCCACGACCGCAAGCAGAGGCCCACCCGGGGCGGTGAATCAGCACAGGCCGCCGAGCGGGCGGGCCGGGGGCCGGGGCGGGAAGGCCGCGGGGCACGCCGGGAGATGCAGTCCTGGGAGGACGGGGGGCTCCCTGCGCCGCCCCCCGCAGGACTCCACCTCCCGGCGCGCCCCGCGCGGTGCCGGGCGCCGGCGGGGCGGGGCTGGGCGGGGCGGGGCGGTCGCAGGGGGGGTTGTGGTGGCCCCGCCGCGCACGCACAGCACCGGCTGCAGCCGCCGTCGCCTCAAGCCGCAGCAGCGCCTGGTTCTCCTCCTCCTCCTCTTCCTCCTCCTTCCTCTTTTCCTTCCTTCCTTCCTCCTTCTCCTCCTAAATCCACCCTTCCTCCTCCTCCTTCTCCTCCATCCTCTTCATCCCGGAGCCTTCCTCGCCCTTTCCCCGGCCCCGTGAAGATGGTGGACCGTGAGCAGCTGGTGCAGAAGGCCCGGTTGGCCGAGCAAGCCGAGCGATACGACGACATGGCGGCCGCCATGAAGAACGTGAGTCCCGTCCCGTGGCCGCCTTCTCCTTCTCCTTCCTCCGAGCCCCTTCCCCTCGCACCCCCGGCGGCCCCGGGGCTGAGCTTCCGCGCTCCCCTCTGCCTGCCCGGGAGGTTCCCCTTCCTCCCTCCGCCCCGTCCCGCTCCCCTTTGGGCTTTCACAGCCCAGGGATGCCCCTCTGCACCCTGCCCTAGAGCTTTTCCCTCCCCCTCCCCCCCGCCCCCACGCATCTTTTACCCTCTTCTGCAGCCCCCACTCAGCCCCACGCATCTCTCTGTCTCTCCTGCCCTAGAACCTCTCGCTCTGCCCCACGCATCCTCTTCTCTGCCTCACAGCGCTCCACGCATCCTCCTCTCTAACCTGGCCCCCCCACTGTGCCACATGCATTCTCTCCTCTACCTTAGAGACCCTCACTCTGCCCCACAAATCCTTCTTTTCTGCCCTAGAGCCCTGCACGCCTCCTGCTCTCTAACCTGCAGCCCCCCACTCTGCCCCACGCATCGTTTTTTCCACCCTGGAGCCTCCCACTCTGCCCCACGCATTATTTTTTTCTATCCTTGAGCCCCCCACTCTGCCCCATGCATCCTCTGGAGCCCCCCATTCCACCCCACGCATCCCTTTCTCTACCCTAGAACCACCCACTTTGCCCCACACATCCTCTTCTCTACCTTACAGCCCCCCGGTTCTGCCCCACGCATCCTCTGGAGCCCCCCACTCTGCCCCACGCATCCCTCTCCTCTGTCCTGGAGAGCCCCTCACACCGTCTCTCCTGCCCTAGACTCCCCACACATCCTCTCCTCTACCCTAGAGCCCCCCCCACGCATCCTTTCCTTGCCCTACTGCTCCGCCCCCCCTCCTCCCCCCCCCCCGCCTTTCCCCTCCCCTGCTTCCCCCCACACCTCTCTTTCCTGCCCTGGAGCCATCCCCCACATCCCTCTTAACAGCCCCATGCGTTGCATTCCCTGCCTCAGAAGCTCCCCCCCTGCCCCCCCATCACCTCCCTGCCCCCCACACCAGCCCCTCTGCCGTGTCCCCATCCCCGGTGTGCTGTTGCCGTTGGGGGCGGGGGGGGGAGGGGGCCAGAGGAGCCAGCCCTGGGCTGCAGCGCTCCCTGGAGCAGGGTTTGGAGGGCGTGGGGGTGGGGGGTGTCACATCGCCTTGGTTTGGGGGGGGGAGGGAGGGGTGCCGCCAAGCCCTGTGTGGACCCCTGCGATGGGGCTGGGGGTGGGGGTGGTTTGCCTGCAGAGCTCTTCCCTCGCTGCCCTGCATCCCTTCCTCTGTGTGCTTGGGGAGGTTTTTCGGGGAGGGGGTTGTGCAGCGATCCCCTCCCCCCCACCCCCCCCCCCCGCCTCAAAAAAAAAAACCGGGGAGCCCTCGGGCTGCCCCAAAAAGCTCTCCTTTAGCCCTGCCTTGGGTCGGAGAGAGCTCCGAATTGAGTCATCTTGTATTCATTTCACGCTCCTAAAATAAAGCCTCTGCATATAGCAAGGCTGAGCTGGTTTGTGACACGGAGAGCTCCCCTTCGGTGCTGACATTTTGACAATATAAGAAGAGGAGGAAAAGGAAAGGAGGAGAGGAGAGGAGGAGGGGGGGGGGGGGGGGGGGGGGGAGGGAGGGGAGGGAGACAACAAAACAACACCACACACCAAAAAAAAAAAAGAGAAGAAACCTCGACTAAACCGACCACCCCCCCCCAAAAAAAAAACCCACCCCAGCCCCAAACCCAACCACCCAACCCCATATCTCTGATCTGATCTTGCAAACAAAGCGCTCGTGGGAGGCAGGATCAAGTCATTCCAGAAGATTCTGCATTTGTCATATTGCAGGGAGGCTAGACTGGGTGGAGGGAGGGGGGGGGGGGGTGCTTTAAAGGGGAAAACTGGGCTCTGCCGCTCGCCTCCTCAGCCAGGCTTCCCCCCAGCCCTTCAGCCCAGAAGCCCCCCCACCACCACCATCATCACCGCCGCCCCCTCACCCACCCACCCACCCGGCCCCCCGGTGGGGTGGGGGTTGGGGGGGGGAGGGGAGGGGATGGGGGGTGTCCATCCCAGCCGGCTCGGGCAGGGAAGGCTGAGGTGGGAATGGCGCAGCCCAGCCGCGGGCGCAGCTCTGCCGTGCCCGGATTGCACCATCCCAGTCGATAACCTTGGCGTTTATCGAGCAGCCCGGCCCCGGCCCCGCCCGGCAGCCGGCGACGAGAGGCGGCTAACGGCGGCCAGATGTTGTCACCTTGGAGCTGTCACCCCCGGCCGTGTGTGTGTCCCCCACCCCTCCTCCCTCCCTCCCGGTGCCTCGCCCCGGAGGCTTTTGTGGCGCTGGCTGCCGGGCGGCACCGCCGGGCTTTAGCCGGAGCCTGCTGCGTGAGCACATCCCACAGCTCATTTCCGACGGATAATGCAGCTGCCGCCGGCGGGACAAAGCCGGCTGGGATGCGGCTGGGATGCACACACAGCCCTGCCTGCGCCCTCCCCGGCAGGAGCCTTGCCCTGCCCGGCTTGAGCTGCGGCTGGCTGTGGAGCCCGGGCTGGCTGTGGAGCCCGAGCTGCTGTCCCGGTGCTGTGCCTCTCGTCCCTGCCGCTCATCGCCGAGGGCAGGAAGGGATTCTGGACGAGGGCTTGGAGAGGCAGGGCAAGGGGCAACGGTTTGGGGCTTGGAGAGGCAGGGCAAGGGGCAACGGTTTGGGGCTTGGAGAGGCAGGGCAAGGGGCAACGGTTTGGGGCTTGGAGAGGCAGGGCAAGGGGCAACGGTTTGGGGCTTGGAGAGGCAGGGCAAGGGGCAACGGTTTGGGGCTTGGAGAGGCAGGGCAAGGGGCAACGGTTTGGGGCTTGGAGAGGACAGGTTGAGCCTGGAGATGAGGAAGACATTCTTGACAGTGAGGGTGGGGAGAGCCTGGCACAGGCTGCCCCGGGGGGCATCATGGATGCCTGCTCCCTGGAGAGGTGTTCAGGGCCAGGCTGGATGAGGCCTTGAGCAGCCTGTGCTGGTGGGAGGTGTCCCTGCCCGTGGCAGGGGGCTTGGCACTGGCTGATCTCTAAGGTCCCTTCCAACCCAACCCATTCTGTGGCTCTGGGCACCGGGGCCAGGCCCTGGGCAGGGCTTGGCAGCGCCCACCCCTCCCAGCAGGGCACACAAAGGCAGAGAGCTTTGTTCTGCAGCCCTGCCCCAGCCTGGTCCGTCTGTCTGTCCGGCGCTGACAGACACCTCGGGCCGGGTGCTCTCCCAGCCCCCAGCCCCTGGTGCAGGCAGGAGGCTGCTGACCTGGCACTCATTTCCCTGGCAACGCCTGGTGATGTCATATGCCACGGTCCAAGCTGCAATGCAGCCAGGTGGTAGCAGAGAGCATGCAGGCTGCGGCTGCCGGAGGTGATGCAGAAGCATTCCCCTGCTCGGCGCCGTTGTTGTCTCCTGCCCTCCAAAGCTCCTCAGCCTCCTGCTTGCCCTCTGGAGCCTGGCCTGGTGCTGCTGTGCTCTGCAGAGCTCTCTTCTGCTGTGGCTCCAGCTTGCCGTGGGGGTGCTGCTGGGGGGCACCTCAGGGGTGTGGTGCTCAGCAGGGCTCAGCCCTGCCTGCTGGGGAGCAGAGAGGCCGTTTAGAAGGTAGAAGAGAATAGAATTAACCAGGTTGGAAGAGACCTTCAAGATCATCAGGTCCAGCCTATTACCCAGCACCATCTGAGCAACTCAACCCTGGCACCAAGCACCCCATCCAGCCTCCTCCTGAGCACCTCCAGGGATGGGGACTCCACCACCTCCCTGGGCAGCACATCCCAGTGGCCAATCTCTCTCTCTCTCAGGGTAGAATTTCCTCCTCTGGGGATGTGAGAGCTCTCTGGGCATCCCAAGCCCATCTCCTACCCTGCTGTGAGGGAAGGCAGTGCTGCTGCTCCATCCTTACAGTGTGTGCACCCCAGCAAGAGCTGCTCCCTGCTCCCAGAGCCAGGCTTTACCTCTGCCCTGCTAGAGGTGTGAGCAGCCCCCCCATGGCCCCCCTGGGGAAGGCAACCTGAGCTGTGCTTCACTTCTTTGGGCACCTGGGAAGGGCAGGCACTGCCCCTGCCCAGTGCTCTGCAATCACTCTCAGCCCCTGCTCCAGCAGGGCCCACACCAAACCAGTGGCCGAAGTGCACAGCCCTGTGCCAGCAAGGGCCAAGGCAGGGAGTAGAGCAGGATACAGGCTGAAAGGCTGAGCCCAGGCTGGGAAGAGAGCAGCTCTCCAGCTTCCCTGTGCCAGCAAGGGCCAAGGCAGGGAGTAGAGCAGGGTACAGGCTGAAAGGCTGAGCCCAGGCTGGGAAGAGAGCAGCTCCCCAGCTTCCCTGTGCCAGCAAGGGCCAAGGCAGGGAGTAGAGCAGGGTACAGGCTGACAGGCTGAGCCCAAGCTGGGAAGAGAGCAGCTCTCCAGCTTCCCACTCCCACCCCAGCATGGTCCATAGAAGCAGAGGACCACAGAGGGGTAGGGGTTGGGAGGGATCTTGAGTGGTCTGCTGTGGAAAGCTGATGATCTGGAGGAGGGCATTGAGTCAGACATCAGCAAATGTGCAGATGACACCAAGCTGGGAGCAGATGTTGGTCAGTTAGAGGGCAGAAGGGCTCTGCAGAGGGACCTTGCCAGGCTGGACAGATGGGCAGAGGCCAACAGGATGGCATTCAACAAGTCCGAGTGCCAGGGGCTGCACTTTGGCCACAGCAACCCCAGGCAGAGCTACAGGCTGGGGGCAGAGTGGCTGAGAGCAGCCAGGCAGAGAGGGACCTGGGGGTGCTGATTGACAACTGCCTGAACATGAGCCAGCAGTGTGCCCAGGCGGCCAAGAAGGCCAAGGGCATCCTGGCCTGCAGCAGGAAGAGTGTGGCCAGCAGGAGCAGGGAAATCCTTGTGCCCTGTGCTCAGCACTGGTCAGGCCACACCTTGAGTCCTGTGTCCAGTTCTGGGCTCCTCAGGTTAGGAAGGAGGTTGAGTTGCTGGAAGGTGTCCAGAGAAGGGCAAGAAAGCTGGGGAGGGGTCTGGAGCAGAGCCCTGTGAGGAGAGGCTGAGGGAGCTGGGGTTGCTTAGCCTGGAGAAGAGGAGGCTCAGGGGAGACCTTCTTGCTCTCTGCAACTCCCTGAAGGGAGGTTGGAGCCAGGTGGGGGTTGGTATCTTCTGGCAGGCACCCAGCCCCAGAACAAGAGGACACAGTCTCAAGCTGTGCCAGGGGAGGCTTAGGCTGGAGGTGAGGAGAAAGTTCCTCACAGAGAGATTTGTTGGCCATTGGGATGTGCTGCCCAGGGAGGTGGTGGAGTCCCCATCCCTGGAGGTGTTCAAGAGGGGATTGGATGTGGCACTTGGTGCCATGGTTTAGTCATGAGGTCTGTGGTGACAGCTTGGACTGGATGATCTTTGAGGTCTCTTCCAGCCTTGGTGATTCTGTGATACTGTGATCCTGGAATGCCAGGTGGGGAGAGGGACCCCCCCAGGATCATCTGGTGCACCCTTCCTGGGCCACAGTCTGGGTGCAGTGAGCTGGCCCTGCTGCCTGGCAGGCTGAGTGCTGAAGCTGCCCAGTGTAGGGCAATCCCCCACTGCCCCTGGGAGATGGTTCCAGGCTCTGTTCTCACAGGGGAAGATTTTCATCGGGAGTGCAGTGGGGCTCTCCCCAGCACTGCCTTGTGCCCATCCCTCCTGGTCTTTCCCATGGCACTCCCTGTGGACAGGGAGTCTCCATCCTGCTGGGAGCCCCCCCCTGAGGCACTGCTGATGGGGAGGCTCTGCTGGGGCTCTTGCTGGCCGCAGCCATCCCCAGCAGCCTCTCCCCAGCCCTGCTCTCCATCTCTCAGCCCTTCTGGCTCCTTCTTTGCTGCAGCTGCTCCCTGCAGTCCCCTTGCTGCTGTGGGAGCAGGGCGGCTCCTCCAGGCCCCCCAGGCTGCTGGGCAGCCTCCCTGAGCCCCCGCGGGCAGCCCCTCGCCCGCCGCAGGGTGCTGCAGCCGGGAGGGCTGCCAGGCCGGCCCCGGGGTGCGGGTGCCTGACCTTGGTCGTGTCCCCTCTCACCGGAGCGCCGCTCGGAGCTGCAGGCAGCCTGCGGGCGGGCGGGAGCGGAGCCTCCCTGCGGGCAGTCAGGAGCCTCCCTGCGGGCCGGCGGGAGCGGAGCCTCCCTGCGGGCTGGCAGGAGCCTCCCTGCCGCCGCCCAGGCCGGGCGCCGGCCCCCGGCAGCTCCTGCCTTGCCCGCAGTGCCCGTGCTGCATGCCAGCTGCCTGCCAGGCTGGCTCAGCTCCACCGAGGGCTGCCCACCCCCCCCCACCTCCCCCCCCAGGCCGGTCCCGGGCTGGGGATCGACGGCCACGGGCTGGGGATCGATAGCCACGGGCTGGGGATCGGTGGCCACGGGCTGGGGATCGGTGGCCACGGGCGGGGGATCGGTGGCCACGAGCTGGGGATCGGTGGCCACGGGCTGGGGATCGGTAGCCACGGGCGGGGGATCGATAGCCACGGGCTGGGGGTCGATGGCCACGGGCTGGGGATCGGTAGCCACGGGCGGGGGATCGGTAGCCACGGGCTGGGGAAGGCTGTGTGCGGGCGGAGCTGTGCCGAGCCCCCGGCACCGACCCGCTGGGGGGCAGGCAGGGTGGTCTGCAGGGGGCAGGGAGGGGCAGTGCAGTGCAGCTGGGTGCCATGGGGCTATGGCACAGGCCTGGAGCTCCCGGGAAGGACCCTGGGAGGGCACTGCCAGGCTGGGGGGCCTGTGTCTGGGGGGGAGCCACGCTGTGCAGGGGGGGCTGTGTCTGGGGGGGCTGTGTCTGGGGGACACCCAAGCTCTGGGGGGGCTGTATCGGGGGGGGACCCAAGCTGTGCAGGGGGGGCTGTGTCTGGGGGGTCCCAAGCTGTGCAGGGGGCTGTGTCTGGGGGACACCCAAGCTCTGGGGGGGCTGTGTCTGGAGGGACCCAAGCTGTGCAGGGGGGGCTGTGTCTGGGGCCTGTGTCTGGGGGGACCCAAGGTGTGCAGGGGGGGCTGTGTCTTGGGGGGGACCTAAGCTCTGGGGGGAACCCAAGCTCTGTGGGGGGGCTGTGACTGGGGGGACCCAAGCTGTGCAGGGGGCTGTGTCTGGGGGGGATCCAAGCTCTGGAGGGGCTGTGTCTGTTTGGGGCTGTGTCTGGGGGGACCCAAGCTGTGCAGGGGGGGGGCTGTGTCTGGGGGGACCCAGGCTCCTGGGGGGGCTGTGTCTGGGGGGGATCCAAGCTCTGGGGGGACTGTGTCTGGGGGGGCTGTGTCTTGGGGGCCCCAGGCTCTTGGGGGGGCTGTGTCTGTGCTGTGGCTGGGCAGCATCAGCTGTGCTGGTGGTGCCAGGGCTGCCCTCTGGAGCTGCTGCCCAAGCAAAGGGCTGCTGTGGGTGGAGGGGCAGGGAGGGGAGCCTGGGGCACTGCAGGCCTGCCCTGGCACAGGGCTGTGGGCCTTGCCCCGTGGCTCAGCAGCCTGGCAGGCTCTTGCCCTCTGTGGGCAGCCACCAGGTTGGTGCAGAGAGCAGGGAGAAGGGGAAGGGACCCAAATCCTTCCCCTCTGGAGGGTCCTGGGGGGCAGGGCAGGGCAGGGCAGGGCTGCTGCTCTCTGCCAGGCAGAAGGCTGGGCGGGGGAAGGCTGCTCCAGGAGGGGTGCTGGGCAGCCCATCTGTGCTGGGTGGGAGGGGAGCAGGGAGCACAAGCTGCTGTAGTAGCACTCCCCAGGGGGCTGGGGAGGGCACTCCTGGTGCCAAGGTGGGGAGGGGCTGCTGGCATCCCATGGCTGCAGCGTGCTGCTCAGCCTGCTGCTGCCTCCTGCAGCAGGGCTCTGTGCTGCCAGCCTGCTCTCACCCGGGGGGGAGGAGGCCTCTGCTGCCCTGCTCAGCCCTGAGCCCGGGGAGGTGGGGTCTGAGGCAGCATGAGTCAGGAGCAGGGAGCAAGGCTTCCTTCCTGGAGTCAGCAGTGGGGTCAGGGCAGGCTGGCTGCTGGCAGGAAACCCTCTCCTGCCTGCCTGCCCTGCCCCCCAGCCTCCCAGCCCCTGACCCCCTGCCTCCCAGCCCCTGACCCTCTGCCCCCCAGCCTCCCATCCCCAGCCTCCCATCCCCTGCCTCCCAGCCCCAGCCTCCCACCCCCACCCCCAGCCCTTGCTTCTCACCCCCCCCAGCCCCTGCCTCCCCGCCCCAGCCCCTGCCTCCCCCAGCCCCTGCCTCCCCCAGCCCCTGCTTCCCCTGCCCCCCTGCCCCTGCTTCCCTCTCCCCCCCTACTTCCCCCCCCCACTCCCCGCTCCTGCCCCCCACCCCCTGCCTCCCACCCCCTGATGCTTCCAGGCCTGGGCTGGCTGCCTGGGGTCTGGCATCAGCACCTTGGAGGGGTAGAGTTGAGTCTCACATCTGAGCTCCAGCTGTGCCCAGGCAGCAGTGTGGGCAGCGCCCCTGAGCTGGGTGAGCTGCTGGGCCTGCAGCAGCTGGAGCTCCCAGGCTCCTTTCAGGCCCTGCTGAGTCTGCCTGAGCTCTGAGGCCATGCTGGGCTCCCCTCAGCCAGCCAGGGATGGACTTGCTTAGAGATGGCTTTGGTTTTATTGACCTAAAGTGATCCCGAGACTGTGATGGAGCCCACAGCACTGACTCCTCTGCTGGGGGATGTGGCCAGCAGGGCTTGGGGCTGGAGTTGTCCTGGTGAGCTGGGCACTGCTGAGGCCATGGCTTGAACCCTGGGGGCAGTTTTGGGCTCCTGACCCCAAGAAGGACATTGAGAGGGACCTTGGCAGGCTGGGCAGATGGGCAGAGGCCAACAGGATGGCATTCAACAAGTCCAAGTGCCAGGGGCTGCACTTTGGCCACAGCAACCCCAGGCAGAGCTACAGGCTGGGGGCAGAGTGGCTGAGAGCAGCCAGGCAGAGAGATTGACAGCTGCCTGAACATGAGCCAGCAGTGTGCCCAGGTGGCCAAGAAGGCCAAGGGCATCCTGGCCTGCATCAGGAAGAGTGTGGCCAGCAGGAGCAGGGAAATCCTTGTGCCCTGTGCTCAGCACTGCTTAGGCCACACCTTGAGTCCTGTGCCCAGTTCTGGGCTCCTCAGCTCAAGAAGGACATTGAGAGACTTGAAAGTGTCCAGAGAAGGGCAACAAAGCTGGGGAGGGGTCTGGAGCACAGCCCTGTGAGGAGAGGCTGAGGGAGCTGGGGTTGCTTAGCCTGCAGAAGAGGAGGCTCAGGGGAGACCTCATTGCTCTCTGCAACTCCCTGAAGGGAATTTGTAGCCAGGTGGGGGTTGGTCTCTTCTCCCAGGCAAGAAGCACCAGAACAAGAGGCCACAGTCTCAAGCTGTGCCAGGGGAGGTTCAGGCTGGAGGTGAGGAGAAAGTTCTTCACTGAGAGAGTTGTTTGCCCTTGGGATGTGCTGCCCAGGGAGGTGGTGGAGTCCCCATCCCTGGAGGTGTTCAGGAGGGGACTGGATGTGGCACTTGGTGCCACGGTCTAGCCATGAGATCTGTGGTGACAGCTTGGACTCGATGATCTTTGAGGTCTCTTCCAACCTTGGTGATTCTGTGAGAGTTGGAGCAGGGCCAGAGAAGGGCAACAGAGCTGGGGAAGGGTCTGGAGAGCAGGGCTGGGGAGGAGCAGCTGAGGGAGCTGGGGGTGTTGAGCCTGGAGCAGAGGAGGCTGAGGGAGACCTCATTGCTCTCTGCAGCTCCCTGAGAGGAGGCTGGAGCCAGCTGGGGGCTGGGCTCTGCTCCCTAGGAACAAGTGACAGGAGGAGAGGAAATGGCCTCAAGTTGCCCCAGGGGAGGGTTAGGTTGGCCATGAGGAACAATTTCTTCCCCTTGAGGGCTGTCCAGGCCTGGCCCAGGCTGCCCAGGGCAGTGGTGGTGGAGACCCCATGCCTGGAGGGGTTGCAGAGCTGTGGTGCTGAGGGGCTGTTGCTGCCCTGAGCATGCTGGGCTCAGGCTTGGACCTGATGAACTTGAATGTCTCCCCCAACCAGCATCACTCAGTGGAAGAAAGGTCTTAGAGGAGGACCCTTGAAGAGCCCTGTGGTGTTTAGAGCTCAGCCAGAAGCCCTTTGGAATGGTGACCAGCCCTGAAAGTGCAGCAGGGGTGGAGTGAGTTGCATTCATTTCACTTCCCCCTTCCTCCTTGCTCTGCTTCTGGAGGCTGCTGATGGCTGACTCACAGCAGAGCCCTTCTGGAACACCAAACCACCTTCATCAGCTCCCTGGGCCAGGCCCTGCCTGCCCAAGCTTTGTTCCCCAGCTGGCCTCAGAGCTGCTTTTTGGGCACTGCTGATTCATTCATTCATTCATTTACAGAATGGGGTTGGGGTTGGAAGGGACCTTCAAGATCTGCCAGCTCCAACCTCCCACCAGCACAGCTTGCTCAGGGCCTCATCCAGCCTGGCCTTCAGCACCTCCAGGGAGGAGGACATCCACAACCTCCCCTGGGCAACCTGCAGGTTGCCCAGGGGAGGTTGTGGATGTTCTCCTCCTTGCAGATGTTCAGGCCCAGAAGGCCTCACCTTGAACACAGCCTCCCTGGGCAGCCTATGCCAGGCTCTCCCCAGCCTCACTGCAATGAATTCCTTCCTCCTCTCCACTCTCAGTCTCTCCTCTCCCAGCTCAAAGCTATAGTTCCTCATCCTGGTGCTCCCAGCCCTTGGCCAAAGTCCCTCCCCAGCTCTCCTGGAGCCCTTCAGGGGCTGGAAGGTTGCTCTGAGGTCTCCCTGGAGCCTTCTCTTTTCCAGCCCCAGCTCTCCCAGCCTGGCCCCACAGGGGAGCTTCTCCACCCTCTCATCATCATCTTGATGGCTTCCTTTGAAGCAACTCCAGCAGCTCCAGGTCCTTCTTGTGCTGGGGGCCCCAGAGCTGGAGGCAGTGCTGCAGGTGGGGGCTGAGCAGAGCAGAGCAGAGGGGCAGAATCCTCTCCCTGTGCTGCTGCTGCCATTTCTGATGTGACCTTGGGCTTGCTGGAAGGCACAGGAACGGCAATGGAAAGGCAGCTGCAGGACTTCAGGTCCAAAAGTGTCTTCTGGATGGCAAACTCCTGCTGGGGAGGCACTTGTGAAGGGGTCAGGGAGTGAGAGGACTTGGGGGGGATGGAGCAGAACTAGAAGTGGGGAGATTGAGATTGGATGCACCAATACAGGCTGGGCAGGGACTGGCTGGAGAGCAGCCCTGCAGGAAAGGCCTTGGGGGTGCTGGGGGAGGAGAAGCTCAGCAGGAGCCAGCAGGGAGCACTTGCAGCCCAGAGAGCCAAGCAGAGCCTGGGCTGCAGCAAGAGAAGTGTGGCCAGCAGGGCCAGGGAGGGGATTCTGCCCCTCTGCTCCACTCTGCTGAGCCCACAGCTGGAGCTCTGGGGCCAGTTCTGGAGCCTCTGTGCCAGGAAGGCTCTGGAGGGGCTGGAAGGTGTCCAGAGAAGGGCCAGGAGGAGGAGCAGAGGGCTGGAGCTGCTCTGCTGTGAGGACAGCCTGAGGGAGTTGGGGTTGTGCAGGCTGGGGAGGAGAAGGCTCTGAGGAGACCTCATTGTGGCCTTCCAGGATCTGCAGGGGGCTGCAGGAAAGCTGGGGAGGGACTTTTGAGGGTGTCAGGGAGGGATAGGGGTCTGGGACAGGTCTGAGGGGGGCAGGAATCAGGCCTGGGACAGGGAGCCAGCAATGGGCACTGGCAGCTGAGCTGCCCTTGGCCTTCTGGGCTGCCAGTGCCCATTGGCAGAGGTGGAGGGAGAGGATCCTGCCCCTCTGCTCTGGGGTGTCAGGGAGGGATAGGACTGGGGGGGATGGAGCAGAACTAGAAGTGGGGAGATTGAGCTTGGCTGTGAGGAAGAAGTTGTTCCCCAGGAGGGTGGTGAGAGCCTGGCACAGGCTGCCCAGGGAGGTGGTGGAAGCCTCCTGCCTGGAGGTGTTTGCAGCCAGGCTGGAGGTGGCTGTGAGCAACCTGCTGTGGTGTGAGGTGTCCCTGCCCATGGCAGGGGGTTGGAGCTGGCTGAGCCTTGAGCTCCCTTCCAGCCCTGACAATTCCATGGTCTGAAGGTCCCCAGCTCAGCTTCACTGGGTCTCATTGGTCCTCTTCACTTCAGGCTCTTTCCATTCTCGTGTCTGAGCCAAGAGCACCAGAGCTGGGCAGGAGCTTGGTCAGCTTGGCTCCCAGGGTAGGAAGAAGTCTCAGCCTCTCAGTGCTTAAGATCATGGAGGCGGAGGAAGTGTAAGGGACAACCTCCTGCAGCAGGACAGGTGCCCCTCTGGGACCGGCTGGGAAGCAGCTGCCAGAAGAGCCTGGGAGTGCTGGGGGCCAAGAAGTTCCCCAGGAGATTCAGAGAATGCAGAGGGTTGGGAAGGGCCTCTAGAGGTCATCAAGCCCAGCCCCCATGATTTCCAGCCCTTGGCCAAAGTCCCTCCCCAGCTCTCCTGGAGCCCTTCAGCTACTGGAAGGTTGCTCTGAGGTCTCCCTGGAGCCTTCTCTTCTCCAGGCTGCACAGCCCCAGCTCTCCCAGCCTGGCCCCACAGGGGAGGTTCTGCAGCCTCTGATCATCTCTGTGGCCTCCTCTGGAGCCTCTCCAGCAGCTCCAGGTCCTCCTTGTGCTGGAGGCAGTGCTGCAGGTGGGGGCTGAGCAGAGCAGAGCAGAGGGGCAGAATCCTCCCCCTGTGCTGCTGCTGCCACTTCTGATTCTTTGGTTGTCTGTGGAGCCAGCTTGGACCTTCCTGCCTCTGCTCCCCAAGCTTGGTTGCTTTTCTCCAGAGAAGGGCAATGAAGCTGGGGAAGGGTCTGGAGAGCAGGGCTGGGGAGGAGCAGCTGAGGGAGCTGGGGGTGTTGAGCCTGGAGGAGAGGAGGCTGAGGGAGACCTCATTGCTCTCTGCAGCTCCCTGAGAGGAGGCTGCAGCCAGGTGGGGGCTGGGCTTTTCTCTCTGGTATCAGGTGTTAGGGCAAGAGGAAATGGCCTCAAGTTGCCCCAGGGGAGGTTTAAGTTTGACATCAGCAGAAACTTCTTGACTGAGAGGATCCTCAGGCACTGGCCCAGGCTGCCCAGGGAGGTGGTTGAATGCCCAGCCCTGGAGGGGTTCCAAAGAGGCAGAGCTGTGGTTTAGCATCAGCCCTGGTGGAGTTAGAGACTGGTTGGACTGGATGAGCTCAAAGGCCTTTTCCAGCTGAAAGTACTCTGTCCTGAAGGCTGGAAGCCTTGAGCAGCTGCTGCCAGGGTAACCAGCCCAAGGAGGCCTTGGTTTGGAGCACAGCCCTGGGAGGAGAGGCTGAGGGAGCTGGGGTTGCTTAGCCTGGAGAAGAGGAGGCTCAGGGGAGACCTTCTTGCGGTCTACAACTCCCTGAAGGGAGGTTGGAGCCAGGTGGGGGTTGGTCTCTTCTGCCAGGCAGCCAGCCCCAGAACAAGAGGACACAGTGTCAAGCTGTGCCAGGGGAGGTTTAGGCTGGAGGTGAGGAGTAAGTTCCTCACTGAGAGAGTTGTTTGCCCTTGGGATGTGCTGCCCAGGGAGGTGGTGGAGTCCCCATCCCTGGAGGTGTTCAAGAGGGGATTGGATGTGGCACTGGGAGCCATGGGTTAGTCAGGAGGTCTGTGGGTGAGAGGTTGGACTTGATGATCTTTGAGGTCTCTTCCAACCTTGGTGATTCTGTGATACTGTGATTCCACCCCCATTGCCCCCCCATTTCCCCCCCATTCCACCCCCATTCCCTCCTCCCTCCCAGTGATGTCCCTGCAGGCAGTGCCCCTTGGTGTGTGGGCAGGGGAGCAGGCAGCAGCAGGGCTTCCCTGCCTGTGCTCTGTGAGCAGTGGGCAGTGCTGGGGGGAGCCCTGCTCAGGGGAGGGGGCTGTGGCTGTGGCTTTGTCACTGTGCTGCTGGGGAGATGCTGGCTTGGCCTTCTGACCTCAGGAGACCTTCAGCTTGGCTTCAGGATGTTGTGCAGGTGAATGGCTGTGGCTCACAGTGTGGTAGGGGTTGGGAGGAGATCATCCAGCCCAAGCCTCTGCCAGGGCAGGGCACCCAGGAACACATCCAGGTGGGGCTGGAAAGGCTCCAGAGGTGGAGACTCCACAACCCCCCTGGGCAGCCTGCTCCAGGGCTCTGCCACCCTTAAGCTGAAGAAGCTTGTCCTCATGTCTAGGTGGAACTCCTTCTGTTCCAGCTTGTGCCTGCTGCTCAGGAGAGAAAATGCTCT
This sequence comes from Melanerpes formicivorus, assembly GCF_026170545.1. NCBI lineage: Eukaryota > Metazoa > Chordata > Aves > Piciformes > Picidae > Melanerpes > Melanerpes formicivorus. The sequence continues at coordinate 2,249,451 of NW_027142440.1, forward strand.
GCTGTGGCTGCTGGCTGCCAGGCTCTGGGGGCATCAGAGGAGTGTGGCCAGCACAGCCAGGGAGGTTCTCCTCCCCCTCTGCTCTGTCCTGCTGAGGCCACACCTGGAATATTGCATCCAGCTCTGGGCTCCCCAGCTCAGGAGGGACAGGGATCTGCTGGAGAGAGCCCAAGGGAGGGCTGCAAGGATGCTGAAGGGACTGCAGCACTGCCTGGGGAGGAGAGGCTGAGAGCCCTGGGGCTGTTCAGTCTGGAGAGGAGAAGGCTGAGAGGGATCTGATCAATGCCTATCAATAGCTGAGGGCTGGGGGTCAGGAGGGAGGGGACAGGGCCAGGCTCTGCTCACTGTGCCCTGGGATAGGCCAAGGGGCAGTGGATGGAAACTGCAGCACAGGAGGTTCCACCTGCACAGGAGGAGGAACTTCTTCCCTGTGAGGCTCCCAGAGGCCTGGAGCAGGCTGCCCAGAGAGGTTGTGGAGTCTCCTTCTCTGGAGCCTTCCCAGCCCCATCTGGATGTGTTCCTGTGTGACCTGTGCTGGATTCTCTGCTCCTGCTCTGGCTGGGGGGTTGGACTGGAAGCTCTCCAGAGGTCCCTTCCAACCCCTGACCTCCTGTGAGCTGTGAGCCTGCCCAGGCAGCTTTAGGTCTCTGCAGATGGATCTTCTGTAGGGTTGTTCAGCCCTCTTCGCCCATGGACACAGCTCTGAGGGGGCCTGGCCCATAGCTGGGTGCTGTCTGAGCCCACTCTGCATTGCCCCCAGGCTGGTGGAGGCCCCTGCAAGATGAGCCAGGCTGTGAGTGGCCATGGGAGTGCTCTCCTGGGGGAAGCAGATGGTGCACCAGCACTGCTCAAGTCCCTCCTGCTCTCTGCCTCTGCCTCCTTCCACCTTCTCCCCTCCAAAGCAGAGCTGTGGAGGACTTCACACATCTGCATCTGGTCTGGAGCAGGCAAGGAGGGGGAAGGCTGCAGCCCCAGAGCCAGCTGGCTGTGTGGGTGTAGCACTGGGGGATGTGTCATCTGCTCGAGCAGCACATCCCAGCCAGCTCTTGTTTGTGCTCCTGGCTGCCTGCTCTGATGGGCATCCTCCCACCCTGCAGGGGAGGGGCACAAAGGCACCTTCAGTCCTGCTCCCTGGGGCTGAGAGGCTTCCCTGCCCTCCCTGTGCTGCAGGGGGCAAGGTGCTGGCTTCCTCCCCATGGCAGCAGGCTGCCTGTGCCCAGCTGCACCAAGCACACAGCTGCCTGGCCCTCAGCTCCCACCTGCCTCCAGGGGCTCCCTGCCCTGGGCCCTGCTGGGGCACAGGGCTTGAGGCTCCCCCAGGACTCTCACCCTGGGGTCTGGAACCAAGTTCTGGAACAGGGAGCTGAGAATCACAGAACAGGGCTGGAAGGGAGCTCAAGGCTCAGCCAGCTCCAACCCCTCTCCAGACCCCTCCCCAGCTTTGTTGCCCTTCTCTGGACACCTTCCAGCAGCTCAACCTCTTTCCTAACCTGATTTAGAATCATAACTTTGATTTAGAATCATAGAATGGAATCAGAGCATCACAGAGCTGGCAGAGCTGGGAGGGAGCTCAAGGCTCAGCCAGCTCCAACCCCCTGCCATGGGCAGGGACACCTCACACCACAGCAGGTTGCTCACAGCCACCTCCAGCCTGGCTGCAAACACCTCCAGGGATGAGGAGGAGGCTTCCACCACCTCCCTGGGCAGCCTGTGCCCAGGGTGTCTCTCCAGAAGTGCCTGGAGGTGTTCAAAGCCAGGCTGGCTGAGGCCTTGCAGCCTGGGCTGGGGGAAGGTGTCCCTGTGACAGGAGAGTTGGAACTGGGTGATCCCCAAGGTCCCTTCCAACCCAAACCACTCTGTGAATCTGTCAGGTGATGAGGACAGCCTGAGGGAGTTGGGGTTGTGCAGGCTGGAGAGGAGAAGGCTCCCAGGAGACCTCATTGTGGCCTTGCAGGATCTGCAGGGGGCTGCAGGAAAGCTGGGGAGGGACTTTTGAGGGTGTCAGGGAGGGATAGGACTGGGGGAGATGGAGCAGAACTAGAAGTGGGGAGAGAGACAGTCTCAAGCTGTGCCAGGGGAGACTCAGGCTGGAGGTGAGGAGAAAGTTCTTCCCAGCAAGAGAGATTGGCCCTTGGGATGTGCTGCCCAGGGAGGTGGTGGAGTCCCCAGCCCTGGAGGTGTTTAGGCAGAGCCTGGATGAGGCACTTGGTGCCATGGTTGAGTTTCTCAGATGGTGCTGGGTGAGAGATTGGACTGGATGATCTCTGAGCCCTTTTCCAGCCTGGTTAATTCCATTCCATTCAGATTGGCTGTGAGGAAGAAGTTGTTCCCCATGAGGGTGGTGAGAGCCTGGCAGTAGTCAGTTGTCCGGAGGGGTTGGGTGGCAGCTTGGACTTGCTGATCCCTGAGGTCTTTTCCAACCTCATTGATTCTGTGATCTTTCTGCCCAGCAGTGAGGGCAGCCCTCAGGCTCCTCTGCTCCAAGCTGCAGAGCCCCTGCTCATGGAATGGTTGGGTGGGAAGGGAGCTCCAGAGCTCATCCAGTGCAACCCCCTGCACTCAGCAGGGACATCCTCCACCAGAGCAGGCTGCTCAGAGCCCTCTCCTGCCTCACCTTCAATATCTCCAGGGATGAGGTCTCAGCTCCCTCCCTGGGCAACCTGCTGCAGTGTCCCAGCAGCCTCCTAGGGCACAACTTGCTCCTCACATCCAATCTCAATCTGCTCTGCTCTCATTGCAAACCACTGCCCCTGGGGCTGTCCCTGCAGGCCTTTGGGAGCAGTCCCTCTGCAGCCTTCCTGGAGCCCCTGCAGGGACTGGGAGGCTGCTCTGAGGTCTGCCCAGAGCCTTCTCTTCTGCAGGCTGAACACCCCCAGCTCCCTCAGCCTGTCCCCACAGCAGAGGTGCTTCAACCTCCTTAAGGTGGTTTCCTCAGGGCTCCAGCAGGACAGCAGCAGGAGGCCTGGGCTCCAGCCTTAGCAAGGACTGCTGCTGGACACCTTGTTTGGAGAGCTGTGGTGCTCTGCAGCATCCAGGTTATTAATAGCAGCTGGAGAAGCTGTTGCTGTGCTACAGAGCAACAGAGCAGCACCAGGGACTGCTGCAGGAGAGCTGCACTTGTCCAAGGGCCTGGTGCTTGGGGTTCAGCAGGGAGGGAGAGCCTGGGGAGAAGGTTAACAGCCTTTAGAACAGAATTAAGCAGGTTGGAAGAGACCTCAGAAATCACCCAGTCCAACCTCTCACCCAGCACCATCTGATCAGCTAAACCACAGCACCAAGGGCCTCAGCCAGGCTCTTCCTGAACACCTCCAGGGATGGTGCCCTGTGCTCAGCACTGCTTAGGCCACCCCTTGAGTCCTGTGTCCAGTTCTGGGCTCCTCAGCTCAAGAAGGACATTGAGAGACTTGAAGGTGTCCAGAGAAGGGCAACAAAGCTGGGGAGGGGTCTGGAGCACAGCCCTGTGAGGAGAGGCTGAGGGAGCTGGGGTTGCTTAGCCTGGAGAAGAGGAGGCTCAGGGGAGACCTTCTTGCTCTCTCCAACTCCCTGAAGGGAGGTTGTAGCCAGGTGGGGGTTGGTCTCTTCTCCCAGGCACCCAGCAGCAGAACAAGAGGACACAGTCTCAAGCTGTGCCAGGGGAGGTTTAGGCTGGAGATGAGGAGAAAGTTCTTCCTAGAGAGAGTTGTTAGCCATTGGGATGTGCTGCCCAGGGAGGTGGTGGAGTCCCCATCCCTGGAGGTGTTCAAGAGGGGATTGGATGTGGCACTTGGTGCCATGGTCTAGTCATGAGGTCTGTGGTGGCAGGTTGGACTTGGTGATCTTTGAGGTCTCTTCCAGCCTTGGTGATTCTGTGAGAGGCTGGAGCAGGGCCAGAGAAGGGCAACAAAGCTGCTGAGGGGTCTGGAGAGCAGGCCTGGGGAGGAGCAACTGAGGGAGCTGGGGGTGTTGAGCCTGGAGCAGAGGAGGCTGAGGGAGACCTCATTGCTCTCTGCAGCTCCCTGAGAGGAGGCTGCAGCCAGGTGGGGGCTGGGCTCTGCTCCCAAGTGACAGGACCAGAGGGAATGGCCTCAAGCTGTGCCAGGGGAGGTTTAGGTTGGGCATGAGAAATTCTTCCCAGCAAGAGAGATTGGCCCTTGGGATGTGCTGCCCAGGGAGGTGGTGGAGTCCCCATCCCTGGAGGTGTTCAAGAGGGGATTGGATGTGGCACTTGGAGCCATGGGTTAGCTGTCAGGAGGGGTTGGGTGACAGCTTGGACTTGATGATCCCTGAGGTCTTTTCCAACCTCACTGATTCTGTGATTCTGTGCATTGAAGCCTCTGGTGGAGTCCCCCTGGGTGCTGTGGGCAGCTGGAGCTGGCAGAGCACATTCCAGGTGCTGCAGGGGGAGTGCCCAGGGGCTGGAGCCAGGCTCTGCTGGGGGATGCCCAATGCCAGCACCAGGGGCAGTGGTGGAAGCTGAGGCAGAGGAAGTGCCATGGAGACAGGAGGAAGAATTTTGTCCCTGTGAGGGTGACAGAGGCCTGGAGCAGGCTGCCCAGGGGGGCTGTGGAGTCTCCTCTCTGGAGATACTCAAGGCCTGCCTGGATGAGTTCCTGTGTGAGCTGCCCTGGGTGCCCTGCTCTGGCAGGGGTTGGGCTGGGTGAGCTCTGGAGTTCCCTTCCAGCCCCTCACACTGATTCTCCTGGCTCACCCTGCTGGAGCTGCAGGCTGCCCTGGCAGCAGTGGCTGTGCCATGCAGTCAGCCAGGAGCTGCCCAGTTCCCAACTGCCTTGCACTGCAGCCCTGGCAGCAGGGTGGCTCAGCAGCCCCAACCTGCTGCCCACCCACTGCATGGGGCTGCAAGGGACCCTCCAAGGTCATCCTTGTCCCCTGGGCCACCTCCAGCTAGAGCAGGCTGCCCAGGGCCACTCTGAGTGTGGTGTTGGATGTCTGCAGGGCTGGGGCCTGCAGCCCCCCTGTGTGCAGCCTGCTGCCTGCCAGTGAGGAGCTTGCAGCCCTGCCTGGGGTGCCCATGGCACAGCAGCTCTGCTCTCAGCCTGGGCACCACGTCACCCTGGCACTTCTGAGCCCCTGATTAAGGACAGGAGTCTCCTCTTGGCCTGGCACTGGGAGCTGCTGGGGGATTTGATGCTCTGCTGGCTGGGGGGCTGGGGGGGGGGGGAGCAGGCTGCAGGCACAGCTGAGCCAGATTAGGCCTTGGAAGCTGGGAGGTAAAGTCCTTAAGCAGCTCAGGCTCCCAGCAGGGCTCAGCACCCTCCCCAGGGGCAACTTGGTTCCTGGAGCTGCTGGCTCCCAGCCTCAGCTGCTGGAGGCCCTGCAGAGCCTGGCCAGGCTGGGCCCTGCCCTGCTGGCTCACAGCACCCCCAGGATGGCTCCGGGCTGGGGGCAGAGTGGCTGCAAACTGCCTGGGGGGACAGGCCCTGGGGGTGCTGGTTGGCAGCAGCTGGAGATGCTTCTGTGCCTCAGTTTCTCCTCTGGTGGAAGTCTGTGGATGGGAAGTGATGGGAAGTGAGGGAGGCACTGCCAAGGCCAGAGTGATGCTGGGCACCAGGGTGCAGGCCCTGGGCCACCCAAGGGTGCAGCAGCCTGGGATCAGGCCAGGCTGGATCCATGGGATGAGGCTCAACAAGGCCAAGGGCTGGGGCCTGACCCTGGGGCACAGCAACCCCAGGAAGGCTCCAGGCTGGGGCAGAGCAGCTGGAAACTGCCTGGGGGGAAAGGCCCTGGGGGTGCTGGTTGGCAGCAGCTGAGGATGAGCCAGGGGGTGCCCAGGGGGCCAAGGAGGTCCCCAGCAGCCTGGCCTGGAGCAGCAGTGGTGTGGGCAGCAGGAGCAGGGCAGGGATTGTCCCTGAGTCCTGGGGTCAGCTCTGGGCTCCTCACTCCAGGAAGGACTTTGAGAGGCTGGAGCAGGTCCAGGGAAGGACAACAGAGCTGGGGAAGGGTCTGGAGAGCAGGGCTGGGGAGGAGCAGCTGAGGGAGCTGGGGGTGTTGAGCCTGGAGGAGGCTGAGGGAGACCTCACTGCTCTCTGCAGCTCCCTGAGAGGAGGCTGCAGCCAGGTGGAGGCTGGGCTCTGCTCCACAGCCTCAGGTGACAGGAGGGGAGGCTGTGGCCTGCAGTTGTGCCAGGGGAGGCTGAGGTTGGACATGAGGAACAATTTCTTCCCCCCCCTAAGGGTGTGCCAGGGTTGGGCATGAGGAGAACTTCCTTTCCTCTGGGAGGGGTGAGGTGCCCAGGCTGGGGGGGGCAGGGGGGGGCATCCCAGGCTGCTGCTCAGGGCCTGCAGACAGGCTGAGGAGAGCAGCTGCTGCCATGCCTGGGGCAAGGAGCAGCCTGGGGTCCCCCCTGTGCCTTGGCACTCAGGTGCTGGCTGGCACTCTGCTGGGGGCAGCCCTGAGGGGCAGCCCCTGGGCTGCTGGAGCTGCTGAGCTGCCCCTGCCTGCTCTCCCCATCTGCTGGCAGGGAGGCTCCACACCCCCAGGGGGGGATTCTTTCTGTCCCCAAGGGGTTGTGCTAGGGGAGAGGCCACAAGGCAGGGAAGCAAGCTGTCCTGAGCCCAGCTTCCAGCTTGGTTCATAACCTCTCCTGCAGCAAGGGTGGCAGGGAGCAGGGGCTTGAGGAGGAGGAGAAGCACTTGGGGGTAGTTCCTAAAGGGCTCCAAAAGGAGGCAGGGGGAGAAGCTCCCTGCTGGAGGGCTGGGGTGAGGCTCTGCAGAGCATTCAGGAGTGGGCTGGAGCTGCTGCCTTTGAGGAGGAGACACAGTGCCCATGCTGGGAAGGACTTAGTGGGGGCTGTGAGTGAGGTGGGGACAGTTTGGAGCAGGGAGCTCAGCAGGGAGGAGAGGAGTGAGGGGAAATGTCCTGAATCCCAGAGTGGCTTAGGTTGGAGGCACCTTAGAGGTCATCTACTGTGACCTGCTTGTCCTGGCAGCGTGTCCCAGCCCTGCCAGCTGCTCCTCAGGCTAGAGTGGCACCCATGGGCAGCCAGGGCCTTGGGATTAGCTGCTGGCAGGAGCTGGGCAGGAAGCAAAGCCCTGAGAAGCAGCAAGTGAGCTGCTGGAGGTCACCAGAGGGGGAGGGAGAAAAGCAAGTTGGGTCCCCAGGAGCAGAGCAGGGACATTGGAAAGCCAAAGGGTGGCAGAGGGAAGGCAGCCATGGAGGTTGTCCCAGGTGGCACCCAGGGGACAGCTGCTGGCTGCAGCTGACCCAGAGGGGGTTCAGACAACCAGCTCCAAGGGCTCCCCAAAGCACCACCAGCAGACACCCAGCCTGGGCAGCTCCTCAGGATTCAGAGGCACAGAATCACAGCAGGGGTTGGGTGGGGAGGGAGCTTAAAGCTCAGCCAGCTCCAGCCCCCTGCCATGGGCAGGGACACCTCCCACCAGCACAGGATGCTCAGGGCCTCATCCAGCCTGGCCCTGAGCACCTCCAGGGAGGAGGAAGAACATCCACAACCTCCTTGGGCATCCTGTGCCAGTCTCTCCCCAGCCTCACTCCCACCTTAGAGCTCCCAAACCCCAAAGAGGAGGCTGCAGGGAGCCAGGGACCTTCAAGCTCAGCCACTTCCAGCCCCCTGCCATGGGCAGGGACACCTCCAACCAGCACAGGCTGCTCAAGGTCTCATCCAGCCTGGCCCTGAGCACCTCCAGGGAGGAGGCAGCCACAGCTTCCTGTGTCAGGGGCTTGGAACTGGAAGAGCTTTTAAGATCTGTTTGAGGGAGGGGGATTCTGCCCCTCTGCTGTGCTCTGCTGAGGCCTCCCTGCAGTGCTGGGGCAGCTCTGGAGCCATCAGCACAGACAGGGAGCTGGGGGAGCAGGGCCAGAGGAGGCCACAGCAGTGCTGGCAGGGCTGGAAGCCCTCTGCTGGGAGCCAGGCTGAGAGAGCTGGGCTTGGGCAGCCTGCAGAGGAGAAGGCTCCAGGGAGAGCTTCTGGTGGCCTTGCAGTGCCTCAAGGGGAGATCAGAGAGCTGGGGACAGACTGCTGAGCAGGGCCAGGCCAAGGGGGGATGGTTTGAACTGCAAGAGGGAGCTGGAGAGTGGAGAGGAGGAGAAATGTTTGGTGCTGAGGGTGGGGAGAGCCTGGCCCAGGCTGCCCAGAGAGCTGCCCCATGGCTGGCAGCAGTGCAGGGCAGGTTGTGTGGGGCTGGGAGCAGCCTGCAGGGACTGCCTGGCCTGGCAAGGTCCCTCCCAGCCTGTCTGTGACTCTCCAGCTGCTTACTGCCCTGTGCCTGGGTTGGCCTCTGCCAGCTGGGCAGCCAAGGCAGTTTGTGAGGTCTGTGAGGTGCCTGGGAGCCCCCTCTGGAAGAGAGGCAGTCCCCTGCTGCTTGCCTTATCTGCAGAGCTGCAGGGGAGGCTGGGGGAGCACATCAGTGGCCCCCAGGAAGAGCCTGAGCCGTTGGGGCAGGTGCTGGGCCTGCAGCCCTGCAGATAAGGAGGGGCAGAAGTGCTGCTGCCAGGCCTGGAGCAGGAGCAGCTCCCAGCTCTGCTGCCACAGGCTTCCTGCCCTGCCTCCTCCTGGCACCTTCACAAGCAGGAGCCATAGGAAGGCCCAGGTTGGAAGGGACCTTAAAGATCATCAGCTCCACCTCTCCTGCCAGGGGCAGGGACACCTCCCACCAGCCCAAGGCTCATCCAACCTGGCCTGGAGCACCTCCAGGCAGGGGACAGCACAGCCTCCCTGGGCAGCCTGGGCCAGGCTCTCCCCACCCTGGTACTGAGTCTCCCCACCCTTCTTCCTCAGCTCCACTCTGACCCTGCTCTCCCTCAGCTTCAAACCATTCCCCCTTGGCCTCTCTCCAGACACCCTCATGAGAAGTCCCTCTGCAGCCTTCCTGAAGGATCCCTGCAGGGATGGAAAGGCAGCAGTAAGGTCCCCCAGGAGCCTTCCCCAGGCTGAACTCCCCCAGCCCCCTCAGCCTGTCCTCACAGCAGAGCTGCTCCAGCCCTTGGCTCAGCCTTCAGCCATCACCCAGCTGGCTGGAAGTTGCTTCTCCTCTAGCTGGAATGCTTTGAAGCTGGAGCAGGGGAGCTTTAGGTTGGGTATCAGGAGGAAGCTCTTCCCATGGGGGTGGTGAGAGACAGGCACAGGCTGCTCAGATGGTGCTGGGTGATGGAAAAGGCCTTTGAGATCATCAAGTCCAACCCAACCTGGTTAGTTCCATTCTATTCCATTCAGGTTGGATGTCAGGAAGAAGTTGTTGCCCATGAGGGTGTTGAGAGCCTGGCACAGGTTGCCCAGGGAGGTGGTGGAAGCCTCCTGCCTGGGGACAGTCTCACAGTATCCCCAAGGCTGGAAGAGACCTCAAGGATCATCGAGTCCAAGCTGTCACCCAACCCCTCATGGCTAACCCATGGCTCCAAGTGCCACATCCAATCCCCTCCTGAACACCTCCAGGGCTGGGGACTCCACCACCTCCCTGGGCAGCACATCCCAATGGCTAACAACTCTCTCTGGGAAGAACTTTCTCCTCACCTCCAGCCTGAACCTCCCCTGGCACAGCCTGAGACTGTGTCCTCTTGTTCTGGTGCTGGCTGCCTGGCAGAAGAGCCCAACCCCCACCTGGCTACAACCTCCCTTCAGGGAGTGGGAGAGAGCAAGAAGGTCTCCCCTGAGCCTCCTCTTCTCCAGGCTGAGCAGCCCCAGCTCCCCTCAGCCTCTCCTCACAGGGCTGTGCTCCAGACCCCTCCCCAGCTTTGTTGCCCTTCTCTGGACACCTTCCAGCAGCTCAACCTCTTTCCTAACCTGAGGAGCCCAGAACTGGACACAGGACTCAAGGTGTGGCCTCAGCAGTGCTGAGCACAGGGCACAAGGACTTCCCTGCTCCTGCTGGCCACACTCTTCCTGCTGCAGGCCAGGATGCCCTTGGCCTTCTTGGCCCCCTGGGCACACTGCTGGCTCATGTTCAGGCAGCTGTCAATCAGCACCCCCAGGTCCCTCTCTGCCTGGCAGCTCTCAGCCACTCTGACCCCAGCCTGTGGCACTGCCTGGGGTTGCTGTGGCCAAAGTGCAGCTCCTGGCACTTGGACTTGTTGAATGCCATCCTGTTGGCCTCTGCCCATCTGTGCAGCCTGGCAAGGTCCCTCTGCAGAGCCCTTCTGCCCTCTGACTGACCAACATCTGCTCCCAGCTTGCTGTCAGCTGCACATTTGCTGATTGACTCAGTGCCCTCATCCAGATCATCAATAAAGATGTTAAAGAGCACAGGGCCCAGCACTGCTCCCTGGGGCACACCACTGGTGCCTGGCTGCCAGCTGGCTGTGGCACCATTCACCACCACTCTCTGGGCTCAGCCTCCAGCCAGTTCCTCACCCAGCTCAGAGTGCTGCTGTCCCAACCAGGGGCTGACAGCAGTGTCAGGCTTGCTGGGGCTCTGAGCAGCCTGATCTGGTTGGGAATGTGCCTGCTGAGTGCAGGGACCCTGGCAGTGTCACTTCTGGAGGTCCCTTCCAGCCCAGTGCATTCTGTGCTTGTTTGGGATGCCTCAGAGGCAGGCTGGGCCTGGAGCTGCAGGCTGCCAGGAGCAGCCCAGCCTGTGGGCAGCACCTCCAGCTTCACTTGGGCTTAAACAGCTCCAGAGGCCAAGGAGATGAAGGAGCTCTGCCTCTTCGTGTCCCTCCCCATCTGGAGTCTATCTTGGGTGGTTCAAAGTCACCTTCCCAAAGGCTGCAGAGTGGGAGGGAAGCTGCTGTGAGCTGGAGGAACTTGCAGGAACCCTGATTGGTGTCTGGCTGCCTGGGGGGCAGCACAGGCAGGGAACAGCCTCTCTCTGCTTGAGCACAGAGCCACTGACTGGGATGGGTTGGAAGGGACCTTCGAGATCAGCCATGGGCAGGGACACCTCCCACAGGCTGCTGAGGGCCTCATCCAGCCTGGCCTTGGGCACCTCCAGGCAGGGCACAGCCACAGCCTCCCTGGGCAGCCTGTGCCAGAGTCTCCCCATCCCCACTACCAAGAATTCCTTCCTCATCTCCACTCTCAATCTCTCCTCTCCCAGCTCAGAGCCACTGTTCCTCATCCTGGCACTCCCAGCCCATGTCCAAAGTCCTTCCCCAGCTCTTTCCTTCTTGCCTGGGAGAAGAGCCCAACCCCCACCTGGCTCCAACCTCCCTTCAGTGAGTTGGAGAGAGCAAGAAGGTCTCCCCTGAGTCTCCTCCTCTCCAGGCTAAGCAACCCCAGCTCCCTCAGCCTCTCCTCCCAGGGCTGTGCTCCAGACCCCTCCCCAGCTTTGTTGCCCTTTGTTGCCAGGGTTGGGGACTTCACCACCTCCCTGCAGCTGTCTGCTGCCCTCAGGGGCTCAGATCTCTCCTAGGCAGTCAGCAAAGCAAAGCTGCTGAGGCTCAGGACATGGAGGAGGCTGCCAGCTGCAGATGATGCTCCCCAGGGAGCCCTCTGGGGCTGCTCAGCTTGCTCTGCTCTGTGCCCAGACATGAAAGCTGCCTGAGAGCCACCATGGGTGGGCACTGAGCTGGGACCAGAGAGAACTTGAGACCATTTCCTCTTGAGGCTTATACCTTGGGAGCAGAGCCCAGCCCCCACCTGGCTACAGCCTCCTCCCAGGGGAGCTGCAGAGAGCAATGAGGTCTCCCTCAGCCTTCTCCAGGCTGAACATCCCCAGCTCCCTCAGCTGCTCCTCCTCAGCCCTGCTCTCCAGACCCTTCCCCAGCTCTGTTGCCCTTCTCTGGCCCTGCTCCAGCCTCTCAAAGTCCTTCTTGGGATGAGGGACCCAGGACTGATCCCAGGATTCAAGCTGTGCCCTCACCAGTGCCCAGCACAGGGGCACAACCCCTGCCCCTGCTCCTGCTGGCCACAACCACTGCTGCTCCAGGCCAGGCTGCTGGGGACCTTCTTGGCCACCTGGGCACCCCCTGGCTCATCCTCAGCTGCTGCCAACCAGCACCCCCAGGTCCTCTTCCCCCAGGCAGTTTGCAGCCATTCTGCCCCCAGCCTGGAGCCTTCCTGGGGTTGCTGTGCCCCAGGGTCAGGCCCCAGCCCTTGGCCTTGTTGAGCCTCAGCCCATTGGCCTCAGAGCATCAATGCAGCCCAGCCAGATCCTTCTGCAGAGCCTCCCTGCCCCCCCAGCAGATCAGCAGTGCCACCCAGCTTGGTGCCACCTGCAGATTGAGGGGGCCTTGATCCTCTCATCCAGATCATTGACAGCCTAAAGAGAGCTGGCCCAGAGCAGGACCCTCCCTTGGGCTTCTGGAGAGCAGAGGCCATGCCATTAGGGGCAGGTGAAGCCTGGCCTGCTGCTTGGCTTCTCCCCAGCAGGCTGAACCTTCTGCTGGCTGCAATGTGATCTGTGGGCATGCCAGGAGCCTGCCAGGCTTGGCCAGTGCCTGAGTCAGAGCTCACAGCTGCAGCAGAGAAGGCAGCAGAAGCTTCTCTGAGCCTCTGAAGGGCCTGGCTGCAGCTCAGGCCTTTGGTTCCTCCAAGCCTCTGGGCTCTGAAGCAGGAGAAGCCCAAAGCCTCCAGCAGTCTGTGCAGTGGGGACTGTCCCTGAGGCTTTTGGTGATGCCAACACTGCACCCTCAGGGGCTGCAGGAGCTGGGGAGCCTGGCACTGCAGCTTGGAGGCTGCTCCATGCCAGGCCTGGTGGAGAGCTGCCCACCCTGGCTGGATGTCTGCTCCTTGGCTCCTGCCCTGAGGCAAGGCTGCTGGCAGCTGGGGCACATCCTGTGCCAGGGGAAGCTCCTGCAGCTGAGCCCTGGGCCTGCAGAGCAGCAGGGCAGGCAGAGCTGAGTGGCCAGGGCTTGGAACAGGCCAGGTGCTGCAGTCCCCATCCCTGGAGGTGGTTTAGATGTGGTGCTTGGGGCTGAGCTGTGGAGAGCAGGGTCAGTGGGTGGCTGGCTGGAGGCTGAGCCCCAGAGAGTGGTGGTGAATGGTGCCACAGCCAGCTGGCAGCCAGGCACCAGTGGTGTGCCCCAGGGAGCAGTGCTGGGCCCTGTGCTCTTTAACATCTTCATTGATGATCTGGATGAGGGCATTGAGTCCATCAGCAGTGAATGTGCAGAGGACACCAAGCTGGGGGCAGGAGTTGATCTGCTGGAGGGCAGAGAGGCTCTGCAGAGGGACCTGGACAGGCTGGACAGATGGGCAGAGGCCAAGGGCAGAAGATTGAACACATCCAAGTGCCAGGTGCTGCACATTGGCCACAGCAACCCCAGGCAGTGCCACAGGCTGGGGTCAGAGTGGCTGAGAGCAGCCAGGCAGAGAGGGACCTGGGGGTGCTGGTTGATGGTAGGCTGAACATGAGCCTGCAGTGTGCCCAGGGTGGCCAAGAGGGCCAATGGCATCCTGGCCTGCATCAGGAAGAGTGTGGCCAGCAGGAGCAGGGAGGTCATTCTGCCCCTGTACACTGCACTGGTTAGGCCACACCTTGAGTCCTGTGTCCAGCTCTGGGCTCCTCAGTTTAGGAAGGAGGTTGAGCTGCTGGAAGGTGTCCAGAGAAGGGCAAGAAAGCTGGGGGAGGGGTCTGGAGCACAGCCCTGTGAGGAGAGGCTGAGGGAGCTGGGGGTTGCTTAGCCTGGAGAAGAGGAGGGCTCAGGGGGAGACCTTCTTGCTCTCCTCCAACTCCCTGCAGGGAGGTTGGAGTCAGGTGGGGGTTGGGCTCTTCCCCCAGGCAGCCAGCACCAGAACAAGAGGACACAGTCTCAGGCTGTGCCAGGGGAGGTTCAGGCTGGAGGTCAGGAAGAAGTTCTCCACAGAGAGAGTGATTGCCCATTGGAATGTGCTGCCTGGGGAGGTGGTGGAGTCCCCATCACTGGAGGTGTTCAGGAGGAGACTTGAGAGGGTGCTTGGTGCCATGGGTTAGTTGATTAGGTGGTGTTGGATGATAGATTGGACTTGATGATCTTGAAGGTCTCTTCCAACCTGGTCTATTCTATTCTATTCTATTCTATTCTATTCTATTCTATTCTGTGGGTGGGTGACCCCAGGGCTCTTGTCCACCCTCCCTGCCTCTGTGGTGCTGTCTGCTGCTGCTCTGCACCCCCCAGAGGCAGGCTTGTGGCAGGGCTTGTCTGGAGGAGAAGGAGCAGAAGGGGAGGTGAAAATGGCCTTGGGTTGTACTGCAGAGCATCTGAAGGCCTTGGATCTGTTGAGGCTCCAGCTGGGAGCTGGGGAGGGCTCTGGGCTTGGCTGGGGGGGGCCATGTGCAAGGCCTGGCTGCATTTGAGCCCCATCCATCCCCTGCCCCCTCCCCACCTCCAGCTGCAGAGGGGACACAAGGCTGACACTGGCTGAGGTTTCTGCTGCAGGTTCTGCTTTGCTCTCTCAGCTGGGGAAGGGAAAGCCCAACCTGGGTGAGCTGCCCAAGGAGCAGAGGGGCTTCAGCCTTGGGCTTTGTGCTGCTGCCAGTGCAGGGTCAGGCCCTGGGGAGGAACAACCTCCTGCAGCTGAGGGGGGACCTGCTGGGAAGCAGCTCCAAGGAGAAGGAGCTGGGAGTGCTGGGGGACAACAAGGTCCCCATGGGGCAGCAATGTGCCCTGGGGGCCAAAAAGGCCAAAGGGGTCCTGGGGGGCAGGGAGAAGAGGGGTGGGCAGCAGGGCAAGGGAGGTTCTTCTCCCTCTCTGATCTGCCCTCCTGAGGCCACATCTGGAGTGCTGGGTCCAGGTCTGGGCTCCCCAGTTGAGGAGAGACAGAGAGCTGCTGGAGAGAGCCCAGGGGAGGCTGCAGAGCTGCTGAGGGGCCTGGAGCAGCTCTGGGAGGAGCAAAGGCTGAGAGCCCTGGGGCTGAGAGCCTGCAGAAGAGCAGCCCCAGAGGGCAGCTGAGCAATGCTCAGCAAGAGCTGAAGGAGCTGTGGGGGGCAAGAGGCTGGGGCCAGGCTCTGCTGAGTGGTGGCCAGGGCCAGGCCAAGGGGCAGCAAGGGGCAGAGAGTGGAGGCCAGGAGGTTGGATGTGAAGAGGAGGAGAAAGTTGTTTGGTGTGAGGGTGCTGGAGGCCTGGAGCAGGCTGCCCAGAGAGGTTGTGGAGTGTCCCTTGTGTGGAGAGCTTCCAACCCCCCCTGGGCAGTGTGGTGCTGGGCACTGTGCTGTGGGTGCCCTGCTGGAGCAGGGGGTTGGACTGGATGAGCTCCAGAGCTCCCTTCCACCCCTGACAGTTGTATGTGGCAGCAGGTTCTGGGCACACCAGGACTTCCCCAAGGCAGCTTAACCTGGGGGAGGTCTGTTCCACCTTCCAGTGGCTCTGTTGAGGCAGCTCAGTGGTCTCTTGCTGCCCAGGGTCTTGTGTCCTGGCACTGCAGAGGAGAGGGCTGGGGGAGGAGCAGCTGAGGGAACTGAGGTTCAGCCTGGGGAGGAGGCTGAGGGGAGACCTCCCTGCTCTCTACAGCAACCTGAAAGGAGGCTGCAGTGAGGTGGGGGTCAGTGTCCTCTTGCCTCTCCTCCTCCCCTCCCCTCCCCTCCCCTCCCCTCCCCTCCCCTCCCCTCCCCTCCCCCTCCCCTCCCCTCCCCTCTCCCTCTCCTCTCCTCTCCTCTCCTCTCCTCTCCTCCTCTCCTCTCCTCTCCTCTCCTCTCCTCTCCTCTCCTCTCCCCTCTCCTCTCCTCTCCTCTCCTCTCCTCTCCTCTCCTCTCCTCTCCTCTCCTCTCCTCTCCGAACCTCTCCTCTCCGAACCTCTCCTCTCTGAACCTCTCCTCTCTGAACCTCTCCTCTCCTCTCTGAACCTCTCCTCTCCTCTCCTTCCCTCCTCCTCTCCTCCTCCTCTCCTCCTCCTCTCCCCTCCCCTCCCCTCCCCTCCCTCAAGTTACAGAAGGAAAGGAAATGGCCTCAAGCTGTGCCAGGGGAAGGTTAGGTTGGAGATGAGGAAAAGTTTCTTTGCTGCAGGAGTGGCCAGGGGCTGGCAGAGGCTGCCCAGGGAGGTGGTGGAGTCCCCCATGGCTGAAGGGGTTCCAGAAAGGTTTGGCCATGGCCCTTGGGGCCAGGGTTTGGTGGTGCTGGGCTGGTGTTGGGCTGGATGCTCAGAGGATGCCAGGCTGGAAGGGACCCAAATCATCTGGAACAATCTTCCTGGGTCCCAGTCTGGGTGCATTGAGCTGCCCCAGCAGCCTGGCAGGCTGGAGTGCTGAAGCTGCCCAGTGTAGGGCAATCCCCCACTGCCCCTGGGAGATGGTTCCAGGCTCTGTTCTCACAGGGAAGCATTGTCTTCTGGAGCCCAATGGGACTTGTAACTTGTCCCCATCCCCCCCTGGTCTTTCCCCTGGCACTCCCTGTGGACAGGCAGTCTCCACCCTGCTGGGAGCCCCCCCCTCAGGTGCTGATCCATGGCAGTAAGGTCTCCCCTGAGCCTCCTCTTCTCAAGGCTGCACAGACCATGTCTAAAGCCATTGCTCCTCATCCTGTCACTGCTCTCAGAGGTCTTTTCCCACCCCCATCCACTTCTCTGCTTCTTCCTGCTGGGAGCACAAGTGCCAGGGGGTGTTCCTGCCTGCCTCCCAGTCCCTGTGTGGCTGCAGCCTGGCCCCTGCCCTGGTGCTGAGGGCTGTGGTTGGTGTCCTGCCTGTGGGGCACCTTTGGCAGTGCTCTGCCCTCCTGGGAGCCTCCTGGCAGCCTCCTGGCTGCCTTTCTGCTCTGCTGAGCTCCCCAGGAGCTCCCTGGAGGAGCCTGCTCTCTCCACAAGGTCCCTTCCATCTCTCAGCCCCTGTGGTGGAAGGCTGTGGGCCAGGCAGCTTCCTGTGGCAATCCTGAGGAGCCTCCAAGTGGGGAATGAATGTCTGTGGGAAGGCTGATCCCTCACAGCTCCCTGTGGCTTTCACAGCCTGCAAGGCTCTGCTGGGGCCAGGAGCTAGGTCTGGGACGTGCTGCAGGGAGAAGGCTCTGCAGACAGGGCTGGGGGTGGCTGTGGACTCCCACTTCAGGCTGCTG